>NW_021963310.1:0-122081 GCF_901765095.1 Microcaecilia unicolor | reverse complement strand
ATGACACTCATCCAATCGCAACGCTCGGCAGCGAAGCGTCAGGGAAGGACGGAGCTCTCAACGTCTAGCCTTCCCTTCTCTGTGTCCGCCTTCTTCTGACGTCAAGGATGACGTCAAAGAAGGCGGAACACAGCGAAGGGAAACCTAGACGTCGGGAGCACCGCCTCCTTCCCTGACGCTTGCTGCCGAAACGCCACGAGGTACATTTAAAAACAGAAAAAAAATAAAAACCATGTTGGGAGCGAAGAGGGGCCACAAAAGAAAAACAATGGGAGCAGGGCACGGGAGAAACGACACCATGGATGCGAAGGGGGAAGAAGAGGGCGGCCCAGGCTGGGACATGGAGAGGAGCATGGATGCAAGGGGGGGTCATGGAAGGGACCAGGGGACTTGCTGGAAAGGGATGAATGGAGGCGGCAGGGGACAGAGGAGCATGATGGATATGGATTGCAGGGCAGGCCTCAGGGAGACAGCAATTGCTGGATAGGGAAAATGGAGGGCCATGACAGATGAGCATGGATGGCATGGATTTGAAGGCAGGACTCAGGAGACGGGAATTGCTGAATAGGGATGAATGGAGGGACAGATGGCCTGGATGGATATTGATTGCAGACATGCCTCAGCAGAGAGGGGAAATGCTGGATAGGGAAAAATGGAGGGGCCAGGTGCAGATGAGCATGGATGGGCATGGATTGGAAGGCAGGACTCAGGGAGAGGGAATTGCTGATAGGATGAATGGAGGGCACAGATGGGCATGGATGCATATGGATTGCAGGCAGGCCTCAGGCAGAGAGGGGAATTGCTGGATAGGATGAATGGAGGGGCCAGTGAAAGAGGAATGGATTGGAAGGGCAGACTCAGGGAGAGGGGAATTGCTGGATAGGGATGAATGGGGGGGACAGATGGCCATGGATGGATATGGATTGCAGGAGCCTCAGGCAGAGAGGGGAAATGCTGGATAGGGAAAAATGCAGGGCCAGGTGGACAAAGGAGCATGGATATGGGCATGGATTGGAAGGGCAGGACTCATGGAGAGGGGAATTGCTGGATAGGGATGAATGGAGGGGACAGATGGCCATGGTGCATATGGATTGCAGGGCAGGCCTCAGGGAGACAGCGAATTGCTGGATAGGGATGAATGGAGGGGCCAGTGACAGAGGAGCATGGATTGGACTCACACTTTCACTCTGACTCTCAAACACTCACTCTCACATACACTCTCCCAAAACACACACCTCCGAGGAAACCTTGCTAGCGCCCGTTTCATTTGTGTCAGAAATGGGCCTTTTTTACTAGTATAGTATAAAACAGAAGAATGATCCCAATTTTGTATACATCTCACTACCACCCAATCCATAACCCTTACCCTTTGAGAAGTAAAATGGCCTGTTGTCAGTACCTTATGAATCCAACCATCTATTAAGGTAAACGTATAAGAATTCCCTAACTGCCTCCCTTCAATCTAGTACCATGTCCCATTTAGTAAGGAATTCCAGCTGTGAGCAGATATTTCTTCTCAACCTCAGACAGTTTTCTCTACAGCAAAAGCAACAACCTCATACTTATGCGTTCCCTTGATATAAGACTGTTCTAATCTTTCCTGGCCTACAGAGGATGGTAGAGGGTTGTTTCTAGAGAAGGTGCTGTTATGGAGGGGGATGGAGAGGTTTGGTGGGGGGGGTCCCGGACTAGGGGTTTGGCTCTTGCTCGGCGGGAGGGAGGGGAAACAGTGTAATATCCCAGCCATGACCTGGAAGCTCTGCGAGTGTTGGCTGATATTCAGTACCACCACCCACATAGTAAGCCCCAAAGATAGGACAGTTTTTTTGTGTAGTCCTGTTTGTTTGCTGCCACAAGCACTGATATGGATAGTGTCGCATACCTACTGACTTCTCCTTGACCAAGGCCTGTAACAACCTCTCTACTGCCCAGTATTACTATATGCAGAGCTTCTGAGAGGGGAGGCACAGGGGCAAAATACCCTGGGCCTGGCCTCCAAGGGGGGCCCACCAGACCTTCGGTGTCTGTCTCTCTCCTTCTCCTATAGGAACTGGTCCTGGCACTGAGCAGGATGAGACAGACGGGTGCCGAGCCCCCTTGGAGGCCAGGGATGAGCACACACTGACGCAGGGGGCAGGGGCCCCCCGCTTCAGTGCATTAGTGCGTCTGCTCCTCCATGGCCTCCAAGAGGGGCCTGGCGCCGGGATCTGGTGGCAGCCCAGAGTGCGTGAGGGGCAGCGGGCGGCGGCTGCTGCATTCCGGGTTGGACCTGCAGCTGCATCCCAAATGTGGGTGGAGGAGCCCGGCGACTGCGTCCTGAGTTTGCGGGGCCTTTCATGGCAGCCCTTCCCCGGGCCCGCTCTGTCTCTCAGCAGCCCTTTTGGTCGTCCTTCGCTATACCTTTTCTAATTCCGCTATACTTTTTTTTGAGATGTGGCACCCGGAACTGCAGACAATAAAGGTACAGTCACACCATGGAGTGATGCAGAGGCGTTTATGATATTCTCCGGGCGATGTTCAAAGTGATTGAAATGGTCAGAAGTGGCCGCTGACTGGTCATCTTTGTTCAGGGCCAGCCTGCTCATTTTCAGTGGCACTTAACTGTTTAGTACTGCTGAAAATGAACGGTTAGCGCGTAAGTGAAAACCAGCTATTTTGGGTCATTCTGGGTGCGGCGTCAGCACTTGACCGGTTAAGTGTCGATTTGGTACAGATGTAACTGGACAAGATACTGCATAAATATGACAACATAAATCACAGTCCTATCGTTATGTGGTAACCTATGGCCGATTAAGTACTGAATATCGACTTAACTGACTATGCATTAGCCGCTCTGCAAAATCCAGATATTCAATGTGAAAGCCCAGACACTGATCACCCACGTTGTGGTGATCAGCAAAATGCACACCCCGCCAGCTGAATATTACTCAAACCACCCCCCTCTCTATTTTATCCTCTGTTCCTTCCTAAAAATTGCTATTTTTGTTTCTTTTTGGCTTCTACTGCACACTGAGCAGAGATTTCAACATAATGTCAACATTAGACTAAATCCATTTCTGGTGGTGACCAATGAGGAACGTAGTATCTTGTAGCTATAGTTTGGGTTATTCTTCCCTCTGCTCATCACCTTACACTTGTCCATGTGAAATTTCATCTGCCATATGATGGCCCTTTCCCATTCCTCCGCAATTTTTCACAATTTATTTATTTTATCATTTTACCCCACAATTTCCCACCGCTGGCAGGTTCAATGTGGCTTACAACAAACAGGCAAGTACAATATTGGAAAGGGATACGTGGGGCAGAAAAGTACGGGATAGGAGAAAGTAGGTAAGTCCACAAGATCTATGGAGGGTCGGAGGCCAGGAATCATAGAGGCAAGATGGGATCTTTAGAGTAAGCTTGCCCAAATAAGTAGGTCTTGAGAGACTTCCTAAAATTCAGATGATCTGCAACCGTTTTTACAGATGTAGGTAGTGCATTCCACAATGAGTACTGATATAGGAAAAGGTGGAAGCATATGTGATTTTATACTTGAGACCAGAACCACACAGGGTAATGGAGGTTTAAGTAAGAATGAGCAGTTCTAAGCGAATTCCTTGGTGGTAAGTTGACAGGGCATCCATATATGCTGGAGCTGCTCATACTTGAGACCGGCCCTGTGTCCCAGTATGGCAACGCTTATGTTCTTAATCTTAAGTACCACAAGTAAGTCACTTCAGCAGTACAAGAATAACACTGCTTATGATCAGCTTTGCAAGCAGCGTTATTTTACCACCTCAGGAGTACTTTGTGGCCCAATGCACCCAGAAGCTTCTTAAAGGGCATGGCACTTGCAGTCAGAGCTGCCTTTCTTCCCCTTCTCCCCACGTTGACATCCTGGAACCCCTTTCCCCTAGATGACACACCCCCTCCCCCCATTCAGAAGCCTCCCCAAGTACATTACTCTTCAAAGAGCCCTCCTCTCAATGACATCCCTCCCACCCTAAAGACCCCTCAAATGGCTGCCCCACTAGACACCGGGATTAATAAAGGTAAGTAACAGCCAAACAAATGCAGTGTGCTGTAGCAAAAGCGTATAATGCAATACAAAGTGAAAGCTACAGCCTGAATTATAGTGTTATATGGTATAACAGAGAAAAAGCCCTCAGAAACCGCTGGCAAAAAGTGTCTGCGGTTTAGTGCAAGGTTATATATGGTTCAATTTATAACTCATGCAGCGTTTCTATCATTGGCAAAAAAACTCTGTAACCTCAGGGCTATAAATTTCAAGCCTCAACTTTAACGGACAAAGAAGATGCTTAAATTCAGTTTAAAAGCTAAGTCTTTTTTTGCTGATTTGTTTCGGGTCATGAGTGGGGCCTGATTAATTTTTGCTGTCAGTTAAAGTTGAGGCTTGTAAATTTATAGCCCTGAGGTTACAGAGTTTTTTTGCCCAATGATAGAAACGCTGCATGAGTTATAAATTGAACCATATATAACCTTGCACTAAACCGCAGACACTTTTTGCCAGCGGTTTCTGAGGGCTTTTTCTCTGTTATACCAATAAACACTAATTTCAGGCTGTAGCTTTCACTTTGTATTGCATTAATAAAGGTAAGCCCAGGGGGCCTAAGGTAGGGGGTGCTTTGGGTGTACGTGAGGGGGAAGAGAGTGGAGGGATATCATTTGTGGTGGTGGCATGTACTCAGGGTCTTCTGAGGAAAGGGGACTCATTTGGGGGGAATGGAGCAACCCGATTGCGAGGACTGTCCACTTTAAGAAAAGCCTGTTCAGCTTTGCGGCCTACTGCTCCCAGGATGAAAAACCACCAGTTTTTTGTTGGCATTATTTACCAGGAATAACCTGGTTTAGGGTGTTCACCACAAGCCTCATTATTTGGTTTACAAAGTAATGAGCAGTACCTGATATGATGCATGTTAGTGCTCTTTAACATGCATTATAGCTGTAATGCACCATAATAACACTACCCCCCCCCCCCCCCAGCCATGACTATCTATATGTTCAGTAAGGGCATGCCACACATCCACCACCCTTTCTGAAACAATTTGAATGTGGGACATGGTGTATTAGGTGTATGGTGCGGAATGAAGGATAGTTAACGTGTAGGAGAAGCATGTGAGTATTGGTAGGTTGTGTCTAGAGGTATTTGGTGGGAATGGTTTGTGTATGGGGAGAAAGGTTGTGATGTGAGAGATTCTGACTGGGGTATGCGGAATGTTATGGGTTGTATGTATAGGGGTATATATGTGGGAATGTAGTGTGGGGGGCAGGATGGTGTGGATATATATGTAGGGAGATATATTTGTATGTTTGGTAGGTGGTGTGGGAGTTAGCGGGATACAAGAGTTATATTACATTACATTATATTGTTGGAGGGTTTGTTTGAATAGGGTCGTGCATGTGTGTATATCTAAGCTTGTTTGCAGGGGTGTATATTGATGGTGGGGCCTATATGTGTGTGGATATTTGTGATGAATTGCTTTGTGTGTGACTGGAAGTATGGCGACGTGGCTTAGAAAAAAAGTACAGTACCATCTTTGCCCACTGCTTCAGTTATTTTTCCTTCTCTCTCTTCCTGTGTGTTCTGCATAGTGCTAGAAGGGCAAGAGAGGGCTTTTGGAATGCAGCACTTATCAACATTTTTCAATCTGTAACTTTCCCTAGGAAGCAGTCAGGATTTTTGGAGGCTTAGTTCTATAAAGATATTGACCCAATATTTCTAATGTTTCTTCCTGCATGCTGTATTTGAATTTCCATCTCTCTCTCTTTTTTTTTTTGCGTTATTGTGCCTATAGACAGACAGGCACAGATCCTTTGTATATAATTCTTTCCAAATGTTGGCAAACGTGAAAAGGGTAAAGCTTGCTCTGACATTCAAATTCTGGCAATGCTTCTGGTCATACACATTTTTTTCAAGTAATTTTCAAACTTTTTATAGTGAATGTGAGGCTTGCGCTGAAAACAAAAGTCATCCATCAGAATGGGTTACTGCATAAGCAGCGGGCAGTGTTGTCCTGCCAACATGCCTGTGGAAGAGTAAGTCATAATTCTAGTCTAGGTTGTCTCGGGCCCTCTGCTGTTGCTACAAACAAGTGCGTCTAGACAGCACACACTGTGACTCTAGTTCATATGATGTGGATAGACACCTATTAACTGGAAACTTGACTGAGACCAGTAACTCATTTCATATAGGATGCCAACCACTGTCAGGTGGATAATGTTCACCTGCACAGAATTTGAACTGGTGCCCAAGACAAAAGTGCCAATCCTCGTCGCCATCTAGGGTCATTTTATAAAGCAGGTGCTAATATTACTTAAAGTCAAGGCAGCAGGGTGGACCAATAAAAAAAAATATTAAACCTTAGAGTAAGAACTGATAAACATAAAGTTTATTATGATAAAAAAAAGTCTGTAGGTCTACATAAAACAAATCTCCAAAAAGATGGTGGAAATTCAGAAGATAGATTTGGACCCGACACAGTGCCGTGTTTTGGTGCTAATCACCTGCATCAGGCGTCAACAAGAATCTGAATGATTTAAAAACAAGTAACTGTGATTGGGAGTTAGGTCATCTTTGAAGGGAAATAATTAGTATAAATTCTTCTCTGCTTCAAGCACCGAAAAATACAGTGTCAGCATGTCAAATCTGAATCTATCTTCTGAATTTCCACCATCTTTTGGAGATTTGTTTTTGAGACCTACTTCTTTCTTTTAGCATTCCTTTCGTAGGGGACCTTCTTCTTTTTTGTTCTTATGCTATTTTTACCTGCCAGTTATGCACATAAATGTTTGGAATACTAGCATATACTCACATATTTTGTTACATTTGTACCCTGCGCTTTCCCACTCATGGCAGGCTCAATGCGGCTTACATATTGATACAGGTACTTATTTGTACCTGGGGCAATGGAGGGTTAAGTGACTTGCCCAGAGTCACAAGGAGCTGCCTGTGCCTGAAGTGGGAATCAAACTCAGTTTCTCAGGACCAAAGTCCACCACCCAACCACTAGGGCACTCCTCCACACAAGTACACATATGCACTTGTGTGCCAATACACCACCTAAGTATCATTCTGTAGCTACATGCATATCTTGATGGGTGTAGTTTGCAGGTGGGCATACACGTTGGTGAGGAGTATATCCAGGTGTGCTGGTAAATTGGTTAACAGGGGGCTCTCTCTCGCCAGCAAAGTAAAAGAGAATTCAGGAGGGGCCCAAGCCCCACATTTTGGGATCCATTTGTTAAAGTAGCCATGGAGAACCGGCTCCCAAAATTCTTAAAAACTTACAAACTCTCTCGAGAGCCTGTGAGAGCCTGCTCCAGCACACCACTGATTGTATATCACTGTTCCCTCTATGCTGAGCAGGAGTCCTCCACTTATAGTCCTGCCAGTGGGTGGTGCTGTTTCACTTTCAACATTTTCAGTAGTGGGGGACAGGCAAGCTCTGCAGGACTCCAGAGAACCTGCCTCTTTCTAGCCATTATGACATCACTAAAAAAGAGGAAAAAGGACCTGGAGGCATCAGACGTCCATCAGTGGCAAGGCTATTAGGTCTCCTATAGCACAAAGCTATTCCAAACCCTGAGCCTACGGCATGTGATCAATCATTTGCTTCCAGTGACCAAAACATTATTCATTAACCTTTTATTTAAATCCTTTATTGTAAACATATGTCAAATTCAATAAATGTTCTTGAAACGAAAATTCTGAGTACACAAGTAACTTCTAAAATTACTTCATATGAGGCATTAAGCAAAAAAACTCACTGGAGTCCCAAACACAACTGATCATAAATAAACACAACAAAATAATAAAGAGAATAGGGAAAATAAACTACTTGCTTCTCTATTCTTTTGTTGTTTGGGACTCCAATGAGGTTTTTTGCTTAATGCCTCATATGAAATAATTTAGAAGGTACTTGTGTACACTGATTTTTCATTTCAAAAACGTTTATTGAATTTGAAATATATTTACAATCAAGGATTTAATAAAAAGTTAATGAATTTAGAGGTTTTGGTCACTGGAGGCAAATGATTGATCAAATGCCGTAGCTCAAGGGCTTGGAATAGCTTTGTGCTATAGAAGACCTAATAGCCTTGCCACTGATGGACGTCTGATACCTCCAGGTCCTTTTTCCTCTTTTTTAGTGATATGTACATAATATGCCATACTGGGAAACACAAAAGGTCCATCAAGCCCGGCATCCTGTTTCCAACAGTGGCCAATCCAGGTCACAAATACCTGGCAAGATCCCAAAAAAGTACAAAACATTTTATACCTTATCCCAGAAATAGTGGATTTTCCCCAAGTCCATTTAATAATGGTCTATGGACTTTTCCTTTAGGAAGCCGTCCAACCTTTTTTAAACTCCGCTAAGCTAACTGCCTTTACCACATTCTCTGGCAACGAATTCCAGAGTTTAATTACTGTTGAGTGAAGAAAAATTTCTCTGATTCATTTTAAATTTACTACATTGTAGCTTCATCGCATGCCCCCTAGTATTTTTGGAAAGCGTAAACAGATGCTTCACATCTACCCGTTCAGCTCCACTCATTATTTTATAGACCTCTATCATATCTCCCCTCAGCCGCCTTTTCTCCAAGCTGAAGAGCCCTAGCCACTTTAGCCTTTCCTCCTAGAGAAGTCCTCCCATCCCCTTTATCATTTTCGTCGCCCTTCTCGGCACCTTTTCTAATTCCCCTATATCTTTTTTGAGATGCGATGAGCAGAATTGAACACAATATTCGAGGTGCGGTTGCACCATGGAGCGATACAAAGGCATTATAATATCCTCATTTTTGTTTTCCATTCCTTTCCTAATAATACCTAACATTCTATTTGCTTTCTTAACTGCAGCAGCACACTGAGCAGGTGTTTCAATGGATCATCAACAACAACACCTAGATCCCTTTCTTGGTCCGTGACTCCTAACGTGGAACCTTGCATGACGTAGCTATAATTCGGGTTCCTCTTTCCCACATGCATCACTTTGCACTTGCTCACATTAAACGTCATCTGCCATTTAGACGCCCAGTCTCCCAGTCTTAGTGTTCTTTGCTCCCTTGGGTATATAGCAGTTCTTGTGGAGAAGATTGCATTATTTTGGTGCTTTTCTTGCCCCCTTTTTTTCTGTTTATTGTCTCTAGCCATTGACAACACAATATTGAAACACCACCCCCTACTGGTAGCAATGCAGTTGGAAGACTCTCACTCAGCATAGAGGGAACAGTAGAGTACACCATTACATGCATATGTTACAGAATATGGTAACACATAATGAGATACACGTGTATCACTGGAACTTAGGTTTGAGCATTTACATCAGTTCTATGGTTAGAGTAAGTGCCCATGCCAAAGTGCATACATGTGTTAAGTTAGTATTCTGTAAAGGAAAGTAGGCACCTACTTTCCTTTATTGAATAGAGCCAATCAGGCATCCGCTGGGCACCTATATTAGGTAAATATTCAGACCACGGGAGCTAGCTGGCCCTCCCGCAGTCAGTGCTGAGCCTTCATATTCAGTGCCAGCCATTTCTAGTGACCAGCATTGAATCTGGTTTATTTTTGGCTGGTTCGAATTTAATTGGTGAAGCCGATATTCATGCGGCCAGTTAAGTTTGAACCGGCCAACGATATTCCCCCTATTGACACGGCCAGATTTAGTCATCAAATATAGCTGGCAATGCACCAAAAATCAGTGGATAGCTGGTTATCCCTAAGCGCTAACCTTCGGTTTCATCAGAGACAGCTGCTATCGCCTGCTGAATATTGCCGGAAAACTGGCTAAGTACTATTTAACTGCCCAGGTGCTGTCCTGGCTTGTTCTGGTTGTCATAGGAAAACCAGTGCTTCAGAGACCAGAATGACTACTATGATGACAGGGGCGCATCTGAGGTTCGGCGGTAGGGGGGGCAGGGGCTAGAGTGAGGGGGCACATTATAGCCCCCGCGGCCGCTGCCCCCCTACCGCCGTCAACCCTCCCCTACTGCCGTCAACCCTCCCCGCCTACCACCGTCACCTACCCCCGCCGAGGTCCGCTTCCTCCGGTCCGTGCCTTTAAAAGTATTACTTCAGCTGGTGGGGGACCCCCAACCCCCGCCAGCCCAGCTGAGGTCTTGTTTTAAGAAGTTCTTGCATCCTCGTGCTATTGAAAACTGCCTGCCTGCATCCCTTCCAGTTTCGGACTGAGTCTGACGTCGCAGCACGTTGTACGTGCAGGACGTCAACGTGCTGCAACGTCAGACTCAGTCCGAAACTGGAAGGGATGCAGGCAGGCAGTTTTCAATAGCACAAGGATGGAAGAACTTCTTAAAACAAGACCTCGGCTGGGCTGGCGGGGGTTGGGGGTCCCCCGCCAGCTGAAGTAATACTTTTAAAGGCACCGGACCGGAGGAAGCGGACCTCGGCAGGGGTAGGTGACAGCGGTAGGCGGGGAGGGTTGACGGCGGTAGGGGGGTCCAGGGCAAAATCTGCGGGTCCCAGGCCCCTGTGGCCCCATGCAGATACGCCCCTGCTATGACACATTTATCTATTGTAGCGATGTAGGCTTTACAGTAAACTAGAAAATCTTCATATTTACTACTACTACTACTTACACTTCTATACTTCTATGCTACAAGGCATACGCAGCGCTGTACACCATACACGTAAAGACAGTCCCTGCTCAAAGAGCTCACAATCTAAATAGGACAGACAAACAGACAGAACAATTAAGAGGTAAGGGAATTAAAGAGGTGGGGATAAAAGGTACAGGCACGTGAGCAGTGAATAGGAGTCAAAATAAAATTTACTTATAAATGACATATTGTGTATCTGATCTGATAATGGAGATACTATTGTTTTGTTCTGGGCTCCCCCTCTCCCTCCCCCTTTCAGTTTTATAACTAGAAGAATAATGCTGCATTAACAGTGCGGTTGTGGTGAGGTTTAGTTTGCCAAATTTGTGAGTATGAGAAGGTGATAGCTGAGAGAGGCGACTCTTTAGATAAATTTATTGATGTTTGGTCTGCTATTAATATTTTTTTGAGCAGCCACGTACTCTGATAGTTGTAGTCTGTTGTTGTTGTGTCATTATGTATAAAGTCAATACATTTTCTTGAACAGATCAAACAGGTTCAATGTTGGCAATCAAGTCTACCCACAGAAAACTCTCTATTCATACAACTTACTCTGGACTTTTTTAGACCCAAAGTTATTTTGAAATTTGTTTTAGTTCTGCCTGCATACTTTTGGGAGTATTTTTAGTTCAGAGCTTTTTTTCTCAACTCATAGCTACATTTACTAAATGGTACTGCTGTGTTACCTCATGCATTAACACGTTATTTGCCACAGGTTCCATTTTATGTAGGGACCTATTTACTAAAAACACACATTAATGGCAGTGGCGTAGCTATGTGGGGCCTGAGGGGGCCGGGGCCCCCGCAGATCACCCCAGAACCCCCCTCCCGTGAACCCGCCCCGCCGCCGCCTACCTTTACTTTTGCTGGCGGGGGATCCCACTCCCGCCAGCCGACGTCTTCTCAGTCTTCCTGTTCTTCAGTTTGTTTGCTGACGTCCTGCACGTAATTGTACGTGCAGGACATCAGACTCAGAGAACAGTTCAACGTGCAGGACGTCAGCAAACAAATTGAAGAGCAGGAAGCTGAGAAGAAGACGTCGGCTGGCGGGGAGTGGGATCCCCGCCAGCAAAGTAAAGGTAGGCTGCAGCGGCGGTGGGTTCGTGGCGGAGGGGGGGCGGCAATGTCGGCGGTGGGGGGGCGGCGCCGGGGGGAGGGTTAAAATGTGCCCCCTCCCCCCGGGCTCTGGACCCCTCCCCCACGGAAGGCTGGCTACGCCCCTGATTAATGGTTTTAGCGTGCACTAATGTAGTAGCACATTTTAGTAAATCCAGCCCATTTGGTACTAGCTAACTTGTCTCAGAAAACAAGGCAAACAGTCCACAGTATCCAAGATGGAAACAAAGAGACAGATGTTATAAGAAAATAGTTCCTCAGACACTGCTGACTCTTTTTCAAACAAACCCAGGCTGAGTATTTTTATAAGTATTGGTGGAACCTGAGATTTTACACCAGCTGGTTTTTCTTGCCCCTGACGCAGCCTTCTGGTGAATCATGGCCTTGTCAGGCAACACTCTTTGACACCTAAGAGTTACACCAGCTGGGTTTTTTTGCACCTGACGCAGCTTCTGGCGAAACATGGATATGTCAGACAACACTCTTTGACACCTAGGAGTTTTAGGCCCCCTATTACCAAGCTGCGGCAAAAGGGGCCTACGTTGGCGTTGGCGCATGTTTTGCATGCGTGCCAAGGTCCCCTTTTACCGCAGCTGGTAAAAGGGCCGGTCTCGCTTTCCCTCAGGAATGGCCGGTCAGCAAGTAAAGCACTTGCCACATGATCATTTCGGGGGGGGGGGGGGGGGAGGAATCCCTTACCACCACCCATTGAGGTGGTGGTAAAGGCTCCTGCGCTAACCCCGGTGGTAACCGGACAGCGCGTGCACTGTCCGATTACCGCCGGGTAGTATCAGTGCTACAAATTTGCGTAGTGCCAGACATGATGGTGCAGTAGGGTGGAAAGTACCACCAGGCTGCTGCGATAGCCTGGCAGCTTCCTATGGAGGAGTGGCCTAGTGGTTAGAGCACCGGTCTTGCAATCCAGAGGTGGCCGGTTCAAATCCCACTGCTGCTCCTTGTGATCTTGTCAAGTCACTTAACCCTCCATTGCCTCAGGTACAAACTTAGATTATGAGCTCTCCTGGGACAGAGACATATCCAGTATGCCTGAATGTAACTCACCTTGAGCTACTACTGAAAAAGGTGTGAGCAAAATCTAAATAATAAAATAAATAGCAAGCAGGCTTACAGCCACTTAGTAAAAGGAGCCCTTAAAGAGTTAACAAAGACTATTTTTTATAAGGTCTGCTTCTCTTTTGTTATCTTGTGCAATCTGAATAAAGCTGCAGACAGTCTCATTATTACCAAGTTGGGTCTGGATATCTGAATGGTTTGAGTTAGCCAAGTTGAATGTATCTTTTATGCATTGCTATAAATCATTATTCACTTATAGCCAGTAAGATTAATATGTTTAAGATAACAATCATATCTAACATGGTCAATCATCACATTGTTTATCTGTAGGAAAGAGGCCGAAGAACTGAATCAAAAGCTATCTCAGACTGAAGCAGAGTACGCTGTCAATGTAAGAGCTTATGGCAGCATATCAGCATGAAAAGGAAGAGATACTACAGATGCATGAAATGAAGTAAAACAAATGAAAGAACAATATAACCAGAGAGAAAAAACATGGGAGGAAAAGGCAGCAGAACTAGCGATGGAATGGAGGAAAGAACAGCTAAAGCTTGAAGAAAAGAATGAAGAACAAGCTAATGTCTGTAAAACATTTGCCCTTGAGAAAGAAATGATAGAAACCAGTTCAAGAAAGCAAATAGACAAACTTAATTATGAGATTGCTAACCTAAAAATTCTTTTGACTGAAGCGAGAGGCATTCGAAAAGTAGTGCATCCGATGTAGTAGAAGTCAAATTTAAATCTAAGTTAAACAGACAAGACCGTCTTGAGACACAAATAGACTCAGGGGATGAGCAAGTTAACCAGCATCAGCAGCTGCCTGATCAGCTATTATCCAAAGAAGGAGTATCACCCCTCACTTGATAGGATGCAGCAGCTGGTGGCAGCTGGGATAAAGCAGAAGGATGTGAAAAGGAAATAGAGATTGCGTTCAGTCAGAGTCGAAAAATGGGACAACCTCATTGAGAAGCAAAGAGCGGAAATCCAAGGCCAAACTCAGCAAAATAAACAGCTATTAACTTGTTTAATGGTCAAAGAGGTACAGTTGTCTTTGTTAAAAGAGACAGGGCAAGATGCACTTACCCAATTAGAGCAGAAGAATAGCTTGGCACAAATGATGACGCCAAAGCAGAGAAAGTGATGAAGAAAATGAGGGGGCAATTGAGAAACAAGTGGACTTTACAGAAGAACAAAACAGAGTAACCCTTTCTAGACAACTCAAGGCCAAAGATGAAGCACTGCTATTACTCAAACTAAATGAAGATTACCTGCTTTCTCAACTGCAGCAAAGGTCAGACTGGATTCAGGTGCAAGAATCCAAACTTCAGCTGATCGCAACAGAGAAGGAGGAGCTGGTAAATGAGAACATGTTCTTTGTAGAAGAGATAAGGCATTTCCAAGAGCAGCTACAAACGATGCAAAAGAAGGAGCAAGGTCTGTTGATGCACTTAAGACTGCTAAAAATGAAGCATGTAGGCAAAAGGCTGCGTGTGGACATCAACTTAAGGAATGTGAGGAGACTCTTGCAAAGAAGACAAAGCTACTTGAAGACTATATGAGTGCAAATCGCCAGCTACTGGACCAGTTGGGAACGAAGGAAGAAGAGCTGTCGACACTGCAAAGGAAGGAGGAAGAATTGCTCACTCGGTTACAACAGCAAGAAGAGATGGCAGCCCAGGCGGTGCAGAATGCAAGAACAGAGCTTGAGAGGGAGAAGAGGAGCTGAAAGATAAGCTGCTTGAGTTGGAAGATTTAATGTGTAAAGTAGAAAAGAAACAGGAGCAAGAGAGAGTGACAGGTTTGACTTCCAATACCTTTACTCACTAACCATAATGCAGAGAATGTAACATTTTAAACTGCAGACCAGTAAATTTGTACTAACAGAACAAGAGTATGTACTTTGATCTGGGAAAGAAAGATTCAGTTTTGTAGTCAAGTTTTCTGGATACCAGTCCTGAATATTGGCGATACCCAGATAATATCTGGTTACCATGATGACCGATTATTTAGTGCCAAAAGCCAGATATGGCCCAGAACTGAATATCAGCAGGATCTAATTCAGCCGACAGTTACCATTCTAAAAAAATGCTGACTGCTGTGGACTGAATATTAACCAGCAAACAAAAGTGCAGGCAGATGGAATTCAGTTTTAAGTCAATTTTATTTTAGTGTGCAAATTCCCGAGGTATTATTTTACATTTAAATGTTTTTTAGAATACACCAAGCAAGTTAGGGTTTCGGTGTGTTCACAATATATTATAAAAGCCATTATATGTCCAAATGATAGCTTCTTAGTCACTTATTATATTCAATGATTTTTTAAAATGGGAACAATATTTAAATTCCCATATAGTTGCAAAGTACATGGGTATGGGTCATGCATTGCATACAGTGTCTTTCTGTGGTATAACTGAAGTGGTGAGAAAAAAACATAACAAAACTCCACACTTTGCAATGCAGAACACTCAGTGGAAGCAACAAGAAGTCAATGATGCACTAAAAATCTTTAATCATATCTTCAAGGAAATACAATAACTCGACACAGGCCATGTTTCAGCTCAATAAGCCTTCCTCAGGAGTCTTAAGTTTTTGCCCAATAGATGTATCCAGTTAGTTCCTTTAGAACAAAGAACGAATATCTGTCGCCAAAGCCGCTATTCAGTAGTGCTGTCAATAAGCTTGCCAAATGCAGTTGTCGCAGAATATATCACTGCGATTTGGGATGCTTTTTGAAGACGTCCTCTGCTGCAGTAACGATCAAAGCTTTTCAACAAAATCACCAAAATCAGCATCAGAGGACGTCTTCGCAAAAGCATGCCGAATCAGAGGACAGTAGTGTGTCTCACCCAGACTCCACCCATGTGAACGCCTACTGCAAAGTACGCGCCATTGAAGATTGGTGCCTATTTATGGAATAGGGTATAGCTAGAATATTGTCATTTACACAGATATATTCTTGCTGCCTAAAGCCAGGTGGCTTCTTATAGAATTGTCCCCTTAGTAGAAATTCTATAAAATGACGTCTAGAGATAGACAGCTAGAGGGTGCCTAGTAGGAGGCTAATCTGTAAACGAACATAGCATCTTCTTTCCTATATACAACAATACCCTAGGAGGCCACATACTTGCCTATATTTTAGGAGTGAGCACTTACACCAGCTAGTGTGAATGCTGATGTCTAAATGCAGAAGATACATGCATCACTTATTGTGTTCTATAAGTTACGTATGTAAATGTGTGTTCTGCCCATGCCCTGCCCAGATTCTGCTGATGTAAATGCCCACTTTCCATTTATGTGCTATGGGAGATATATTTGTAGTTATAAAATAGGGCATAAGCTGCTTACTCAGTATTTACATGTGTAGGTGCACATACGCAGGTAAACGCCATATCTTATTAAACGTAGTGGGTATTGGTGCCTAAGGAGCCCTTTTACCGAGCCACACTAAAAAGTGGCCGGCACTGGTGTCAGCACGTGGGTTTTCTGCATGCTGCGGCTACTTTTAGTGTGGTGGTAAAATGGCTGCCGTGCTATATTTTATTGTAATGGCCACGCACTAATTTCCCTATTAGTGAGTGGCCATTACAATGGGAGCCCTTACTGCCACCTATCTAGGAGGCGGTAAGATCCCATGCTACTCCCACGGTAATCAATAGTGTAGCTATGGGGGGACACGGGGTCTGGGCCCCCCAAATTGGCTCTGCGGCCCCCAGTTTGGCTGGCAGGATCCCCAACCCCTGCCAGCTGAAGCGTTTGTCCCGTGCTGGTCCCGCTGCATTGCCTACCCTGCTCTTCTCAGTCATGCCATGCGCACTTGTTCGCACATGCTCAGTTTCATTAAAAGGAGTGTGCACAGCACAACTGAGAACACAGGCAATGTGAGACCATGCGGGACAAATGCTTCAGCTGGCGGGGGTTGGGGACCCCCGACAGCCAAGGTACCTTTGTGCAGTGGCGGCGGGGGAGGTGCGGCACCAGAGAAGCAGGGCAAAATGTGCCCCCCACACACACTTTGGCCTCTGATCCCCCTCCCATCAAAGTCTGGCTATTCTATGAATAATGTATAATTAACTATTATATAAATATGCCCGATTGCAGATCGACTTACTATTAAACAAAACAAGACAAGCAGATCTTTTGACAGCAGATCTTTTGTCTTGTTTTGTTTAATGTATAATTAATGCACATTTATTTAATGATCCCGTGTGAGCATTTACACCAGCTCTACGTCTGGCTTAAGGAAGGCAAAACATATAGGCACCAAAAATACCTGTAAATAGCCAGAATGCTGGCATAATACAGTGTATGGCCAACATTCAGCTACATGCTATGCTACAAAAGGTGCCTAAATGCAATGGTATGTAGTTGGAAGTGAGCATGCACTTGAGTGGAGTATGGGTGGGCACACAGGTAGGTTAAATTATGCAATACGTTGTGTAGGGTTTTTTTTAGCAATCTAGATACTAACATTTACACTAGCTCTATGGCTAGTGTAGATGGTTGCTCCTAAAATTTATGCATGTATTTTCCCTATTACGCTAATATTTTATAAAGGAAAGTAGGCCCTTTATAGAATTATCCCCCCCCCCTGGAGAGTGCTGGGGCAGAGCAAGAGCAGAGAGTGGGTGTTCAGCCTAATTCTGTGGATATCCAGCAAGATTCAACTGCTATCCGCATAGTTTATGGTTTAATTTAGGATAGCAAAAAAGACCAGTGGTAGCCGTTGATCTGAAACAGAAAATGACAACAGATAAAGGCCATGTAGTCTATCCAGTCTGCCTATCCACACCAACTGCTAAGTTCTACAAGCTCTTCCTCTACCTCAGAGATTCTCTGTGCTTGTCCTATGCTTTCTGGAATTCAGATACAATTCTCATCTCTACTACGTCTTCTGGGAGGATCTTCCATATATCCATCACCATTTCTGTAATGAATTATTTTCCATAGATTAGTTCTGAATCTTCATCCTTCAACTGCTCATTCCAGAGCTTCCTTTCAGCTACTACTACTTCTATAAATCATTTCTATAGCGCTACCAGTCGTACGCAGCGCTTTACAATTGAACATGAAGAAAAGACAGTCCCTGCTCAAAAGAGCTTACAATCTAAATCAGGACAGACAGACAGGAATAATAAATAAGGGTAGGACAGAAAGAAGGACACACAGGGAAAGGGACTACTGAAGAGAGGAAGACAAGATAAAGGTTACGCAAGTGACAAGTTAGGAGTCAAAAACAGCATCAAATAGGTAGGCCTTTAGCCCGGATTTGAAGGCAGCCAGGGATGGAGCTAGACGTAACGGCTCAGAAGCCCATTCAGGCATAAGGTGCGAGATTAGGAGAGATTTGCCTAGTGAACAGTTCCTGGGAAGGAGTGTAGGGAGAGATGAGGGTGGGAGATAGTGAGGGGCTGCAGAATGAATGCACTTATAAGTCAATAAGAGGAGCTTGAATTTTATAAGGAAATGGATAGGGAGCCAGTGAAGTGACTTCAGGAGAGGGCTGATATGGGCATAACAACTTTGGCAAATATTGTCGTGCAGCAGAATTTTGAACAGATTGAAGAGGAGAGAGGTGCTGAGTGGAAGACCTGCGAGAAGCAAGTTGCAGTAATCTAAGCGAGAGGTGATGAGAGTGTGGATGAGGGTTCTGATAGCGTGTTCAGAAAGGAAAGGGCGAATTTTGGCGACAGGTTTTAGCAATTTGTTGAATATGTGCAGAGAAGGAGAGGGAGGAGAGGAAGATGACCCCAAGGTTACGAGCAGATGAGACAGGAATGAGCGTGTTGTCGACAGAAATAGAGAATGGGGGAAGGAGAGGTTGGTTTAGGTGGGAAGATAAGGAGCTCAGTTTTGGACATATTGAGCTGAGAGATCACTCCTTGCACATTTAATACCATATCTCCCCTATCCCACATTTCTTCTAAAGTTTACATATTGATATCTTTAAATCTGTTCCCATATTCTTTATGATTAAGACTACTGACCATTTTAGTAACCGCCCTCTAGACTGACTCCATCCTATTTACATCCTTTTGATGGTATGTCTCTAAGATTGTACCTGTACTGCATATGAGATCATACCAGATAAAGAAGCACTATCACCTCCTTTTCTTCATGGTCAATTCCTAGCTACCCACGAATACTTCTGGATTTTGCCGTCATGTTTTCTACATGTCGGTCACTGTAAGATCATCAGATATGATCACACCAGGTCCCGTTCCTCTGATGTATGCAGAAGTATTTTGCTCGTTCTACTGTACTGCTGCCCTTGGGTTTTTGCAGCTCAATGCATGATCCTGCATTTTTTCGCATTAAATCTTAGCTGCTAGATTCTAAACTATTCTTCAAGCTTTGCTAAATCCCTCCTCATATTATCCACATAGAGTTGTCAACTAGCCGGTTTTCAGCCAGCTTAGAATTAAAAGCATCAGAAAAGCCATTTTTTTCCTGCCTTCAGTCTCCCTGCCCCCATGCTCAGCAACTGTCTCTCCCTTCCCTTGAACCCAGCAGCTCTCAGTGTACCTGTCTCCTCATTTTCTACCCCCGCGGGTTCAGCAGCATCTCTTCTTCCTCTCTTCAACCCCATGGTCCTCCAAAAGCAGTGAGTCACTGGCATCCAGGAAAACACACTATTTCCTGCTGCCCGGGGCTTGTTGTTGCCTCGCCCACAGGAAGTTATATTAGAGGAGGTGGGACAGCAGCAGAGAGAAGCCCCGAGCAGCAGGGAGTAGTGTGTCTTTTTGGATGCCAGTGACTGACTTCTTTTGGAGGACTGTGAGCAGAAGCAGGAAAGGGAGGGTGCCGCACATGAGGGGGAGAGAGATGGCAATCTGGGTGGGGGAAGGGAGAGATGCCACATGGGGAAGAAACTAGACATATGGAAAGGGAAAGAGGGGGAGAACCCAGGCGCATTGGGGGGGGCAGAGGAAGAAATGTTAGACCTGCAGGAGAGGGGATAGAGAAACACATGCCAGTCTTGGGAGGGGGTGTAGTGTAAGAGTAAGGGTAGAGATACTGAACCACAGCGGGGAGGAAGAAGAAAGGAGGAGAATGCTGAACTCCAGGAGGGGGAAAGGGGTAGAGGGAGGAGGAAGAGAGAGAGAGAGGACCACGGAATCAGGAAGAGAGATGCCAAACTGGGGAGGGCAAGGCAGCGGAGAGAGAGAGATGCTGGCCTCATGTTGGGATGTAGGAGAAGGAAGGAAAGAGAGAGAAACTGGATAAGAGATGGGACAGAAACAGAGAAAAAAGATGTTAGGCGTGGAGGGAGCATAGGGACAGGTATACAGAGGGACAATGCTGGATGCAGAGGGACCATAAGAACTAAGAATAGCATGCTGGTTCAGACCAATGGTCCATCTAGCTCAGTATCCTGTTTCCAGCAGTGGCCAATCCAGGTCACAAGTACCTGCAGAAACCCAAATAGCAGCAAAATTCCATGCTACCAATCCCAGGGCAAGCAGTGGCATCCCTTTGTCTCAATAGCAGACTTTTCCTCCAGGAACTTGTCCAAACCCTTTTTTAAACCCAGATACACTAACCGCTGTTACTACATCCTCTAGCAAAGTGTTCCAGAGCTTAACTATTCATAACTATTGAGTGAAAAATATTTCCTCCTATTTGTTTTGGAAGTATTTCCATGTAACTTCAGTGTCCCCTAGTCTTACTTTTTGAAAGAGTAAAAAATTGATTCACCTTTACTCGTTCTACACCATTCATTTTTTATAGATCTCAATCATATCTCACCTCAGCCATCTGTTTTCCAAGCTGAAGATCCCTAACCTCTTTAGCCTTTCCTTATATGAGAGGAGTTCCATCTGCTTTATCATTTTGGTCACTCTTCTTTGAATCTTTTCTAATTCTGCTATATGTTTTTGAGATATGGCAACCAGAACTGAACGTAATATTCAAGGTGAGGTTGCACCATTGAGCAATGCAGAGGCATTGTAGTATTCTTGGTTTTATTTTCCATATCTTCCCTAATTCCTAGCACCTGTTTGGTTTTTGATCTGCTACTGCATGCTGGACAGAAGATTTCAGCATATTGTCTACAACAACACCTAGTTCTTTTTCTTGGGTGTTGACCCCTTAAGGTGGACTCTAGCATCAGGAAGGATAGAGACACTGAGAGGAAAGATGGTGAACTTTGGGGGAGGATGGAGGGAGGGACATAAAGGAGAGATGCTGAACAGGACATATTAGGAACATAGAGGAAAGATGGATGGTAGTCACATAGAGAGATGAAATGAGAAATGGACAGGAGATTCTGACAAGAGAAAACCAGAAAAGAGACACTAGGACCAAAGCAAATGGAAAATAAAATGCTCAGACAATAGAGGAGAAAAACAGTACTTATCTGAATTTATTAATTGTAATTTGTCAATTTTGTCAAGTTTACTTCTCTGATATCTTACATTTCAGTTTCCATTTCTCTAGTATTGCTGTACATGCAGCACCTGACATTTTGAGGCTTCCAGTTCAGTCTTTTGTCTTCATATCTCTATTACTAATGTGTGGTCCCTTGTTTCATATTTGTCGAGGGTCTATCTGTGTGTTTGTGCGTGTGACCAAGGTGAGGTATTCTGCTAGTGTTTATTTCTGTGTAGGGATTTGTAGCAATCTGACTTGTTCTATATTTCCAGTAGGAAGTATATTGGTATTCTAGGGTACTGCCTCTTTATAGGTAGGGTTTTACTATTTGAGTCCTGGACATTCTCTCTTTCAAGTCTCTGCTGCCCCCAAGGAGCAAGCTGTGAAATGCTTATGGGGCCACTGCAAGTGTGATGGTTGATGGCAGACCCTGATAGTGCTGTTTTATTATGGCAGGTTTTATTCAATATATGTTTGTTTTTTGCAGAGTTTGGTTACTGGAGCTCTGTTTCTGTTGTATAAAGATTGTGAAATAATCATAGAACGAATGTATATGTGGCAGGTTTTGTTTTTTTTTGAGATGGCAACTCTAGTGTGGACAGTTGATTGTAGAGGAGTGAGAGAAGGGTACAACAGTAGGCGTGGCGAGGGACTTGGGACATGGCATGAGGTGGGACAAGGGAGGGGCTTGGATGGAGCAGGGCAGGTGTTGAGGTTTTCTGTGGCAAAAAGTTGGCAACTCTATATCTACACCATCCAGGGTATCCACTCTGCTACAGGTCTTGGTATGATTTGTAAAGAGGCAAACCTTTCCCAGCAGCTCTTATGTAATATTTCTTATGAAAATGTAAAAAAAAAACCAAGACCCTACAATAGGACCAAGGACTGATCCCTGTGGCAAACCATTGACAATGGACCTATCCTCAGAGTGAACTCCATTTATTGTTACTCGCTATCAGCTTCCACCAACCAATTTCTAACCTAGTCAGTCATATCAGAGCCCATACCAACAGTTTTCAGTTTATTTATATGTTGCCAATGTGGAACCGTGTCAGCAGCTGCTCTGAATAAAGCTGCAGTTTTCAGTTTATTTATAAATTGCTAATGTGGAAACATGTCAAAAGCCGCTCTGAAATCTTAAGTACCATATCTAGTGCTCTCCTTGATCCAATCTGTGATCACTTAAAGTAATAGAGAAGATTTATCAGATAGGACCTACTTCTAGTAAAGCCAGGCTGCCTCTGATCCATTAATCACTGGATTCCAGCAACTACACTATCCTCTATTTTGGCAGCATTTCCATTAATTAATTCACTAAAGAGGTCAGGCTAACCAACCAGTAGTTCCCAACCTCTTCCTCACTTCCACTTTTGTGGGGAGAAACCACATCTGCCTCTCTCTAGTCCTTTGAGACCACTCCCAACTCTAATGAAGCTTTGAAAAGGCCAGAAATTCCCTAAGTTTTTTCAGTACCTTTGGATGTATGCCATCTGGTTCCATTGCTTTGTCCACATTTAGTTTATCTAACTCCTCTTGAACACAGTCTTCAGAAATCATTCACGGTCTATCATACTTCCATTCCTATTTATGTTTGCCTTCTGGGGTCTTACTCCTGTCCCTTCATCTATGAACTCAGAAGAGAAATATATGCTAAGCAATTCCACATTATCTTTACCAGCATGTACATAATCCTCCCCTTCACCCTTGAGTCTCATAATGCTACTTATGCACTTTTTCCTATCACTATCATATCTAAAAAATGTCTTGTTCCCCCATTTATCATATTGCATCCTTGCTTTTCTGGCTACTTTACCAGCTTATCTAGATATTGTTGTTTGCCTTCCTCTTTCTATGCTCTCTTGTAATTTATGAAGGCTAACTTTTTTTTTTCTTTACCTCTTCTACTTCTTTCAAAATAAAGGCTGCCATTTTCCCCTATTCTTTTTATTTATTTTTTCTAACAAAAAGGTTCATAGCCCTTAAAATATGTCCTTTAAATTTTGCCCACTAGTTTTCTACTTCACAATTATGTTCCCATTCAGCTAATGGCTCCTTGAGGTAATCCCCCCATCTAGAAGAATTAGTTTTCTTTAAGTCTACGACCCTAACCTTTTGAATGAACCATCTCCACCCATATCCTAATAGTGAACCACTTCATTTGGTGATCAGTAGATTCCAGATGATCACCTACTATAACATCAGAAACACTCTCCCCATTTGTAAGCACTGGGTCCAGTATCACTTCCTCCCACATGGGTTCCATTGTCAGTTGCTGGAGCCTTCGTTATGCAAATCTATCTCATGCATATTGTTTAGGGACGGTTTGAAAACCCAAACTGTTTGCAGCCCTTGAGGACCATCAGTGAATACTAGAATAAGCAAAATTATTTGAAGTCTTAAGTGCTTGGTTATTCCTTTATGCAGAATTGAATTAAATCGACTCACTGAAGATAACAGCATGCTGAAGGATGAACTGGGAAGATTTCAGCAAGTGGTGAATGATGCTGAAGGAGAAGTCAGCCAACACAGGTGAGGAAATTTGGAAACATAACAGAAGCAATATCTAGAGGATCCATTTGCTGTTCTTGAATTATATAAAGAAAAATTATTATTCCAAGTGTTAAGTCTCTCCTACAGCAATTATAGCTTAAACAGCCTTTGTTATAAATCCTGGTAACAACTATGACTTGTTCTGTCCATCATTTTCCCGAAGACCGTGCTGCAGTTCTGTTTGCTTTCACTAGATATCTGGCTTCCATGGCCTATGCATGGTTTATGGAGGCTGGCTTCACACACTGAGTAATTGAACATGACTTTCCTTTTAGCTATTGCTTGGCAGGTTGTCTTTTACCATTTCATAAATATGCTCTTTTCTAATGCTAGACAAAGCCAAAATTAGTGCCATTTGCACTCTTAAATGTATAGAACATTACCATCCACATAGGTAAGGTTATACGTTATGTTATGTTATGTTATGTTATGTTATGTTATGTTATGTTATGTTATGCCAGTTTCTCTATTCTGCCTATACCTATTCACTCCAAGGATAGATTACAGTAATCAAGAGCTGGACCAGTCTATGCAGGAGCTACAAATAGTTAAAACAAACTAGTAACATATACTAAGCAGTAGATAAACACTCCTTGCAGAATAAAAGCTTTTAAATGTTTTCTAAGTTGAAAATGAGAACAAAACCTCAAAACAATGGAAGCTGGTTCCATAAGTTAGCTCACTAATATTGAATAGACAATGTGAGATGTTTAATTGATTTTAAATTCTTTTACATGGAAATCTTAGTTGAAAAAGATTTCGAATATTGTATCTAGTAGAGGACTCTTGTAACAAGGATACTAGATTCAACATATAATCAGGAATTTCCCTAGTAAGAATTTTGAAGGTGGTAATACCTAATTTAAACTGAATCCTCTCAGCAACAAGTAACCGATGAAGTTTGGTGTAATAAAATTGAAATAACTCGAATCGAGATAATCCAAAAATCAATCGAACAGCAGCATTTTGAACCAATTGTAAGCGATGGATAAATGCATGAATATAATCTTAGCTAATGTAGGAGTGGATAATGCAACCAGTGTTAGTCCTTGTGTGTGTTCGATTAGCAAGTTAGTTACTTTTTTCCATATCTACTATAATAAAACTCACCCTCAACGTTCTGAGGACACTGACATCAGTGAAGCCAAGCCCTGACTTCCTTCAAAAAGGTTCGAAGGTTCGTGGTGGTGAAGTCACCAAAATCGCTCCGGGCCCTGCCCTCGAGGGCGGAGCAATAGCAGAACAATGAAGGGGTTGGCAGGGAGGAGGCAGGGAGGCGGGGAGGGGGAATCGTTCTGGGCCCCGCCCTCGCGTCAAACATAATGACGTCGAGGGCGGAACACAGAGACACATAAGGAACTATCCCACCAATGTTCTGTGCCTGGTACCGTGCCGCATTCTAAGATGGACAAGTAGGCTGTGTAGAAAACGTGACGTCACCAGCTACTAAAACAAACAAGTGCCACGCGCAAACAAACAAAAAAAAAGACCCGCCCGAACGTCCCGCGCTAGGTAACCGCAAGTACACAATGTCGAACCGCACTCTGGAAACTGACAGCTCAGCTGATAACACTGCCGGTCTACAGAAGCAATGTCCAGCAAGTGCCCCCCGCCCTGACAAAAACACCCAGCCTGCGAGCCAGCGGTCATCCAACAACACTGCCAGCATCCTGAAGCACCTTCACGAAAGTGCTGCCCACCCTCATAAAAAAAAAGAACATTGCGAGCCTGCTGCACTCTGGAAACTGACAGCTCAGCTGATAACAGTGTCGGTCTACAGAAGCAACTCAGAGAAAGTGCCGCCCGCCCTAACAAACAACGAACATTGCGAGCCTGCCACACTCTGGAAACTGACAGCTCAACAGATAACACTACCGCGGCCTCCCGAATCACCATCACGAAAGTGCCGCCCACCCTCACAGAACTCCCTGCAGAAACAACATTACTAGAACAGGGAACTCCTACTAGGATGACAGAGGCAACTGACAGGCAGCAGACAAATGAAAATGAAACTACTCGGGGTAAGCACAAACCAAGGAGAGGAGGGGAAGGGGGAGGGGGAAGGAAAAACTGCACCAACACAACACACACAGACAGACACTTGCTCTATCTCTCTCACACAGACACACACAGTCTTTCCATCTCTGTGTGTCACTGTCACACACTATCGAAAACACACACACACACAAACACACACTCTATGTGTCTGTCACACACACATTCTCACACACACATACACTCTGAGACAGTGCCTACCCCTGTGCTCCTACAAGGGCATGCTGCAAGGAGGAGGATACGGAGAAGACACACACATACTCTGTGTGCCACGGTCACACTCTCGAAAAAACGCACACACAAACACACACTCTGTGTGTCTGTCACACGCACATTCTCACACAGGCATACACTCTGAGACAGTGCTTACCCTTGTGCTGTTGCAGGAATTACCACTAGTGTTAGCAGAATCTGTGGTACTTCAGGAGTCAAACAGCACACACCAGAAGATGAGGGAGAAATCTTCTTTATTTGCCAGCAAACAAAGTAGGACATCAGCATTAAGTCTCTTCTTCAGCTCTCTCTGGATCCTGCATCTCTTGTCTGTCCTCTCTCTCCTTCTTCTGTCTGTTCCCACGTAAGCTGCCTCTGCTCCCAGTTATATACAGTTCTAACCCCCTCCTAGCCCCCCTTACTTTCCAGATGGTAAAGAATAGATTAATTACCCTGTCTGAACCAATCATCTCTATACATATATTTCCAAAATATCAGTTACATAGGTTTGATATTTCCTAACTGACCTATGACCTGGGGCCTCTCACACTAGACAATTGGGCACCAGAACTCTTACATTTTATTATTATTCACATAATCCCAGTCATAGCTTAAACGGGGTTCATTTAGGGGCTAAGAGGCCAGTCTTGCTTAATGGCATACAGTCCTACATTTTACTATAATCCATCAAGGAAGTAAGTTGACTTTTTCTGACCTTTTTCACCTATTAGCTTCATACATTGAACTAGCTAGGACTGTAGATAATTCAAACCAGATGATGACCTTTTCAACTGCAGTCTTACTTGAAAGTCAGACAAATATAACACTGGATTGAAAAGATATTCTACATAGAATTATTAATTACACAGAATAAAACATATTCTAAAATAAGCAGAAATCAAATTCTTATAAGACATAATCTACATCTATCAAGAACTTCTTAAATCTAACTATTTTCTTCTAACCAGCATTTTAAACTAATCCTTTTAAAACTACAGTCTGCCTACAAAGCCGTCCAGTATGCCTAATGGTATACAGATGTGGTAAACTAATACTTTTGAACTAACATTAACAGTGAAAGTTCCATTTCTCCCTGACCTTTCTAACCTGTAGCCTACCAAAAGCTAGACATCTGAATAATTAAAAACAGATGGCCTTCCTCCACTACTTGCAGGACTGAACCAAACTTTTAAACACCAAATTAATAATTAATATGATTTCTCTGCCCATGGCTGTCTCATTCCCCCCTTTGAGACTAAAATCAGCTTATGCAGAGATAAGTCTCACAACTCAAACTCTGGAGATTATAGTGATGCCAACTCCATACCTCCTCCTGGGGCATAACGTCTAGGAATAGGCTTATGAATCACCATTACCCTACTCGTTAAAGTCCTACGGCATACTGCCGAAGCACATGAGGCCAGGAAACAAAACAACAATCCTGCTAAAACTAAAACTATTAGGGAAATGAACAAGGGACGTATCCATGAGGTCAATGACCACCACCAGGAGGTAAGGTCTAATCCTCCTCGGTAATCCTCCACATTAAGGCTAGCCAACTGTAGGACTTTATCCATGGCATGCCTAACTACATGCGTCCTATTTGTGACAATGGTACAGCACTCTGAAGAATTTAGCACTGTGCAGAGGCCACCCTGGGCTGCAAAGAGGTAGTCAAGACCCATACGGTTATACCGAGAAACTATACTTAATTCATTAATTTGATCCTGCAATGCATTGACTACCACGTTTAGCTCATGAACTAAAACATGGAGTAGGGACTGAAGTCGCCGGGTAGCCATGCCTAGTTCAGTAATACCCGCTACCGGGCCCCCAATTGGAATCCAGGCCGTAGCAGAAAGGGCCACAAGTCTCTTTTTAGTCAGAGGATAAGTAGAGTTGATGTACTGGAGGGCTAATTCAATCGCCTCATCCTCTGTGGCAACGGAAGAGGGTAAGGACAAGGCCTCTCGCTTAGCGGTGCGGGGATGGTGGCTTGAGGAGAGGAATAACTTTAGGAAAATAATTCAAGGTTACCAATACACAAAACTCATACGTGGGGGGAAGAATCATGTGGAGGACATTATCACAAAGCCAGTAATGACCAAGGAGAGGGTGAGGGAAGTTCCCAATAAATGTTGGCTCAGGCTGGACAAGGTACTTAGGATGCCCATAGTGCGAGCCCCTATCCCAGGGAGAACGAAGATGAAATGGAGACTTTGCACACCATAGGTGCCAATCCCCAATTATGACAGCTGCTCATTTGTTATTAACTCTTCATACCCCGGGACTTATGAAAGTAGAAAATAAGCTTGGACACTATATTCTCAGTGGTACGCTTAGGAGCCAGATAATCACCTGGGTCATAATCTACAGGTACGGTAGTAGGGCACATAGGAGTACCTGGAGAGACTACCCACACAGATTCCCCCTTCTCTGGGAGAACATTATAGAGTACAGGAATGGGAAGAACAGTTGAGATTTTCTTGTTAAACAAAACACTCCAGAAGCTGGATAGGGAGATGTAAAGACTGGCCTTAGAGAAGATTCAGAGGGGGAAGTCATTATAAAAGGACCACCAAGTATAATCCTGGCTCCAAGGGCCTGAACTCGAAAAGTAGGGAGGTATAAGAGCTGTAAGCGGCACAGGGACAGGAACAGCTGGGACATCTGTGGTATAAGGAGAAAATCGGGAACACACAATACAAGGGGAAGTAATCTTTGCCTGGCTAATTAGTTCCTGGACAGAATGTACCAAAGGTTGGAGCGAGTTGGGGTATTAGGAAAAAAGGAGGCAGGAGTAGAAACAACAAAAACACCCAAATTACTAACATTTTCTTTCTTCCTAATCTAAAACAAATACAGCAAACTAATTAAGCAATATATTCCAACAGTCTGTGCTAGTCACAGATTACTCTAATATAATGTTCTCAGTCTTTGAGTTCTTATACCAGTTGGGATAGACCCTCAACTGACAAGGATCAAGCTCTCAAATTCCAGGAAAGCCAGAATCAGGCAAGAAAGAGTCTCAGTATGGAGCCAAAGTCCAGCAGCTCCTGTATGCAGTTGACCCTTCTTTTCAGCTAGCAGATTCTTTGGTTCGGGTCAAGCGCAGCTTCAATGGCTCCGCTGGATCACTTTCTGCTCTCCACTGTTCAGGCTCCGTCTGATCTGTGCTGGGCTCAGTCTGGTCAGCAGACTTGATTCGAGACCAATGGACCCATGGAGTTATCCCTGCGACCTTCACAGCTGTAGGGGTAGAAAGCAAAACAGTAAAAGGTCCTTTCCACCGGGGCCCCAAAGGCTTTCACCCAAACTCTATCCCCTGGCAGGAAGGAATGTACCTGAGCCTGGAAGGGGACAGGGTTTATTTCTCTCACATAAGACTGAAGCTCAGAAATTATCCTGCCCAAGAGGGCTACCTGCTCCTGCACCTGGGCAGACCCTAAAGTCCCTATGTCTCCCTTAATTCCCTGCAAAATGGCTGGGGGCTTCCCATACACAATTTCAAAGGGAGAGAGGGCTGTTCCTTTAGTTGGGGTGCATCGGAGGCGGAAGAGGGCTAGTGGCACTGCCTGTGGCCATTTCAGTTGGGTTTCCTGACAAATCTTTGCTAGGCTATTTTTCAAGGTTCTGTTTGCCCGCTCAACCTGCCCTGAACTCTGGGGACGGTAGGCACAATGCAATTTCCAAGTAATGCGCAATGCGCGGGACAGGGCCTGAAGTGTGGCTTCAACAAGGCGGGACCATTATCTGAACCTATAGCAAGGGGCAGTCCATACCTGGGGATAACATCCCTAAGGAGGGCTCGAGCTACTTCTGTGGCTTTCTCAGTGACTGTAGGATATGCTTCCACCCACCCAGAGAAATACAGACTATGACCAAGAGGTATCGGAGCCTACCGCTCCTGGGCATTTCTGTGAAGTCTATGACTAGGGACTCAAAGGGTGTTATCCTCTAGACTGAACTCCTGGTGGAATACGGGGTCCCTGACGAGCATTATTCTGGGCACAGAGAGTACATCGGGCAGAGGCAGTGGCAACCAGACTATCCAATCCTTCCAGCACCACTACTCGACTGAGTAGGCGGGCTAGTGCTGTTTTCCCTAAGTGTGACAAGTCATGAGCTTGAGACACTACAGGCCAAGCTAGGTGGCGTGGCACCAGAACTCTGGTATCAGGGAGATGTAACCAGCCATCAGGTCTCCTTACTGCTCTCTTCCTCTTGAGCCCATTTCTCTTCCGTTTGGTGTACATAGGCGTCCATTCTTGCAGTCGAATTTGGAACAGGGGGTCACAGTACTTGCTGGGGGTCCTCGAGCAGCTTCCTTGGCCACCCGATCAGCATGGCGATTCCCTCGGGCCACTGGAGTATCTATCCTTTGGTGTCCCCTGCAGTGAATGACAGCTACCTTCTTAGGTGCCCAAACGGCCTCTAGCAACTGCAGTATTTCAGGTCCATACTTAACAGGTTGGCCTGCAGCATTTATGAGTCCCTTTTCCTTATACAAAGATCCATGAGCGTGTAGAGTTGTGAAGGCATACTTGGAATCAGTATAAATGTTGGTCACCAGTCCTGCTGCTAGCTCCAAGCTCGTATGAGGGCCACAAGTTCTGCTTTCTGGCTGAAGTTCCTTGGGGCAGGGCTCTTGCTTCTATCACCTTGTCCTCTGTACCACAGCATAGCCTGCCAATCGCTTGGAGTTCTCCACGTAACTGCTTCCATCTGTGAAATAAATTACATCTGGGTCCCTCCAAGGAACATCTTTAAGATCTGGTCGACTGGAGTACACTTCATCCATGGTTTGGATACAGTCATGATCCAGTGGTCCCTCAGATGCTGGCAAAAGAGTGGCGGGATTGAATGTAGCCACTGTTTCCAAGTGTATCCGTGGATTCTCACATAAACTGGCTTGGTACTTAACCATGCGGCTATTTGTAAACCAGTGGTTGCCCTTGTACTCCATGAGGGTAAGAACTGCGTGGGGGACTTTGACAACCAGTTCTTGCCCCAAGGTCAACTTATCAGCTTCCTGGACCAGTAAGGCTGTTGCTGCAATAGCCCTCATGCAGGCTGGCCATCCTTTAGCCACTCCATCCAGCTGTTTAGACAGGTATGCAACAGGCCTCTGCCAGGATCCCATCATCTGGGTCAGCACACCCAGAGCAACCCCCTGTCGCTCGTGGACATACAGTGAGAAAGGTTTCTCCACATCAGGAAGGCCTAACGCAGGGGCTTGGAGTAGGACTTTCTTTATGGCAATGAAGGATTGTTGAGCAGTAGGTCCCCATTCAAATGGTTCCTTTTCACCCCCCTTTGTGGCCTGGTAAAGGGGTTTCGCCATCAGTGCAAAATTCGGAATCCAAATTCTGCAGAATCCGGCTGCTCCCAGAAATTCCCTAACTTCCCTTCTGGACTTGGGTTGGGGAATTGCAGCAACTGCTTGCTTCCTACTGACATCCAGTCTCCGACTTCCCTGGGAGATGCAGAAGCCCAGATACTTCACTTCTGACGACAAAGTTGGGCCTTTGAGCGTGAGACCTTATAACCTGCATCCAAGAGTAACTCCAGCAATTCTCTGGTAGCCTCGAAACCTCTTCCTGGGTCACTGCTGCAATCAGGAGGTCATCTACATACTGGAGTAAACTCGCTTGGAAGGCTCAGATTTAAAAGTCTTAAGGTCTTGTCCTAGGGCAGTCCCAAAAATGGTGTGGAGTTCTTGAACCCCTGTGGCAGGCGGGTCCATGTATACTGAAGCTTCCGTCCTGTTACTGGGTTTTCCCATTGAAAGGCGAAAAGCAGTTGACTGGCGGGGGCCACCCGAATACAAAAGAAGGCATCTTTTAGGTCCAGTGTTGTGAAATGGGTAGCTCCAGAAGGTATCAATCCCAACAGGACATATGGATTAGGCACTACAGGGTGTAATGAAATAGTGGATTTGTTGACCACTCGTAAGTCTTGGACTGGCCGGTAGTCCTCATCCCTGGCTTCTGGACTGGCAACAGTGGCGTATTCCATGGAGACTGGCAAGGTCGAATAATTCCATGGGATACAGACGATTCAGATGTGCTTGAATCCCTTCCAGAGCCTTTCGGATTGGTATTGACGAAGATGGATTGGCCGGGCACTTGGAAGTAAGTCTACATGGACAGGAGGAATATTTCGGGCCAACCCTGGGGGATTATCTCTGCCCATACCCCATTGACCTGGAAGCTGTCGGCCAGGATAGGTCAACTTGGCCCTGCGACTGATGCAGCCGCCATTCTTCTTCAAGGGGCAGCAGAAACTCAATATGCCCTTAGGGCTGGATATCGGGGGCCGAAAGGAGACTGAAGTCTGGCCATCAGAGTCAAAGGAAATTTGGGCCCTAAGCTTGGACAGCAGGTCCCGGCCTAACAAAGGGATGGACAGTCTGGCATATACAAGAATTCATGAGTGACTGTGTGTGAGCCTAATTGGCATCTACGGGTCGTCAGAAAGGGCCTCCGGTTCTGCACCCCCGTGGCTCCCACCACTCGGACAGTTTTTCCAGACACAGGCGCTAATCGCTCCGTCACAACAGAATGTTCAGCTCCTGTATCAATCATGAATGGAATTGAGCGGCTCCCTATGGTTAGCTTGACCATGGGTTCCTGGGAGCCCAGTTTGTAGGAACCCGGTCTGTCCTATTCATCCCATTCTGCCATCTCGGCTATCCCAATGATGTCAGATTCAGGAGGCTCATACCTTCCCTCTCGAACTCGGCCTCGGCTTCCTCGATCTCCTGGTCCCCTTCTCAGTCCCTGGCGCCTCTGGGGCATTCATCTTTCCAGTGCCCTCTTTCCTTACAGTAGGCGCACTGATCCCTCCCAATCGTGGTCTGGGATTCTCCCTCGTGGCCGGGATTGATTGAAGAAATCTCGGGGCCTGGCTGGCGGTCTGGGGTCCCACTTTGGCTTCCCATTAGCTAGAGGTCGACCTCGGTTAAGGGTGGAGTTAGTAATGGCTGCCGCCAAAGGTCGGCCTTCTTCTGCATCTTCCGGTCAGCCTCTCGGCGCATCTCTGATCCCTATTTACGAAAACCTTTGTTGCGATCTCAATTAACTGAGTTGTATTCATCCCTGCGAATCCCTCCTGACGCTGCAGCTTCTTCCGGATATCTGGCATACTCTGGGCCACCAATGCACTATTCACCATTCTCTGGTTTTCTAGTGCCAGGGTCAAATGGGGTGTATGTTCTGTAGGCTTCAATTAGTCGCTCTAAAAAGGCCCAGGGGATTCAGTTGCCCCTTGGAGAATTCAGAGACCTTTGCCAGATTAATGGGCCTCTTTATGCCTTTCCTCATACCTTCCAGCAAGTCCCGGCAATAGCCAGACAACAGTTCATAGTGCTGCCTATTTGGATCCCAAGCTGGAGCTGCGCGAGGGAACCGAGTTCTAACCCATTCCTCTGGGTCCTGTATCCCCTCGGGACACGCGCTCGCGTGATGGCCTCAGCATTTTGTAAAATCTTCCGCCTCTCCTCAGTTGTGAAGAGGGTCAGGAGAAGTTGTTGACAATCAGTCCAGGTTGGGTTATGGGTGGCCATAATGCTAGCCACTAGGTCCACCACTGCCTGAGGCTTTTCGGTATAAGAGGGGTAATGCGTCTTCCAATTCAGGAGATCGGTGGTTGTGAAGGGTACATACTGGTAGGCCTGTGCCTGCATAACCTGACCCTCATTATTAGGATCCGGTCGAGTGGTGGTTACCTGACGCAGGGGCAGAACTCTCGAGGAGGTGGGAATGGAACCTGAGGTAGAGCTAGGAGCTACCCCCTATCATGCTCAAAGTGATTGCGGGTCTAACCCATTCAGGGGAGGTGTGTTGAACCCCTGAGGAATGAGGAGGGGTACTCATAGACTGAGAGGTGATCACAGGAGATTCAGTCCATTGAAAGGGATGCTGGGCCCCTGATGAGTGGGAGGGGTACTAAAGGGAGAGGCTGGGCTATCGGGAGTTGAGGAGTCAGGGAGTGCAGCCCAAAGCGGGTCTTTGGAGGTTAACAGGGGAGGATGTGGCACAGAAGGATAGAGGCTGGGTGAAAAGTCCATCCTAGGATGTGGCGGGGTTTGCACAGAAGGGAGGAACTATCCGGAGAAGCCTGTGCTGGAGAGGCTTGGGCTGGACGCCGTGGATCTCTAGGGGTGGCACGGAACCCCAACAATGGGCCATAAGGTGGTGGCTCAAGATCTGAGGGTCATCAGAGAGTATGGGTTTCTCAGACAGGGTAGGGGCGGAAGCCACCGATTGGGTGGTAGGCTTCCTGGGCTCTTTCCCTCTTCAGTTTAGATTTTCTAATCTTTCTTTGAACGCGGCCCAACATGAACTTACTGGGGATCCCATATAAGTTTTCAACCAAGAGGGAGGTCAGTCACAAGGCTGTCCCAGGAATCTATATAAGGGAGTTGTTCAGAATATCTGGTTCTCCTACAACTATGCTATAGACCTTCCGGATTACTTCACTATCTAAGCTGCCACTAGGGGGCCACCCCACTCCCATAGATGGCCACTCAACTTCACACAAGGTTCTTAGAGTACTTAAGCTTAAAGTCTGTCCATCATTAATTAAAAATCCTTTCTTGAAATTCTTAAGCATACAATCTAGGGGAGTATCAATTTTTCTAGACGATGTCCCCCCATAATGCTTACAGTTACAACACACAAAAGGGAGGGAATTTTGGAATTGTGGTTAGGGGTCCACAAATCCAGAGACAAAAGGTAGACAAACAACAATCGCTTCCTTCCGTCGCTGGCCAATTGAACTCGCGTTAACTGAAAACGCAGCTATAAGAAGTCCGCACTCATTTAATCATTCATGCATCACACACATTCAGTACAGAAAATCCCACCCAACAATTTCAGATTTCTCAGATACAGATAAGCTCTAGCGGTTTCCCTACTAATCTCCACTAGACTAGAGGTACTAAGGCCTTCGCTGAGAGTTGATCAGACTCCCCTTCCCTCAATTTTTGAGGGGCTGGTTTACAGTTTCCTAGCTAGGATTACAATACAGAATACAAAATACATACCCGGCTAATGTTCCTCAGTCAGTTGGATGCCAGAAATTGCTGCAGGGTTCAGGATCCCACTGCTGCCACCAAAATTGTTGCAGGAATTACCACTAGTGTTAGCAGAATCTGTGGTACTTCAGGAGTCAAACAGCACACACCAGAATGAGGGAGAAATCTTCTTTATTTGCCAGCAAACAAAGTAGGACATCAGCATTAAGTCTCTTCTTCAGCTCTCTCTGGATCCTGCATCTCTTGTCTGTCCTCCTCTCCTTCTTCTGTCTGTTCCCACGTAAGCTGCCTCTGCTCCCAGTTATATACATTCTAACCCCCTCCTAGCCCCCCTTACTTTCCAGATGGTAAAGAATAGATTAATTACCCTGTCTGAACCAATCATCTCTATACATATATTTCCAAAATATCAGTTACATAGGTTTGATATTTCCTAACTGACCTATGACCTGGGGCCTCTCACACTAGACAATTGGGCACCAGAACTCTTACATTTTATTATTATTCACATAAAGTCATAGCTTAAACGGGGTTCATTTAGGGGCTAAGAGGCCAGTCTTGCTTAATGGCATACAGTCCTACATTTACTATAATCCATCAAGGAAGTAAGTTGACTTTTTCTGACCTTTTTCACCTATTAGCTTCATACATTGAACTAGCTAGGACTGTAGATAATTCAAACCAGATGATGACCTTTTCAACTGCAGTCTTATTGAAAGTCAGACAAAGATATAACACTGGATTGAAAAGATATTCTACATAGAATTATTAATTACACAGAATAAAACATATTCTAAAATAAGCAGAAATCAAATTCCTTATAAGACATAATCTACATCTATCAAGAACTTCTTAAATCTAACTATTTTCTTCTAACCAGCATTTTAAACTAATCCTTTTAAAACTACAGTCTGCCTACAAAGCCGTCCAGTATGCCTAATGGTATACAGATGTGGTAAACTAATACCTTTGAACTAACATTAACCCCGAAAAGGGACAGTGAAAGTTCCATTTCTCCCTGACCTTTCTAACCTGTAGCCTACCAAAAGCTAGACATCTGAATAATTAAAAACAGATGGCCTTCCTCCACTACTTGCAGGACTGAACCAAACTTTTAAACACCAAATTAATAATTAATATGATTTCTCTGCCCATGGCTGTCTCAGTGCTAATGCAAGGGCATGCTGCAAGGAGGAGGATATGGAGAGAGACACACACACATACTCTGTGTGTCACTGTCACACACACTCTCAAAAACACACAAACACACACACTCTTTGTGTCTGTCACACACGCACTCTCACACACACATACACTCTGAGACAGTGCCACCCCAGTGCTGCTGCAAGAAGGAGGATATGGAGAGAGACACACACACATACTCTGTGACACACTATCTCTGTGTCAGACACACACGCTCTCTTTCTCACACAAAACCAGTCTTGCACTCTCTGTGAAGATGAAAAAAAAAAAAAAAAAAACCAGCACCACAACACATGAGTTAATGCACAAACACAAGACAAATATGTTTATTTATTTATTACATTTGTACCCCGCGCTTTCCCACTCAAAGCAGCTTACATAGTAATTGGGATTACAAAGTCTTGGTGGACAAAAATAAGTTGAGTATTATCAGACTAATAAAAAAAAAAGAATGTAGAAATGCCGGGATGAGGGAAGTAGAACAAGTATGAGCAAGGGTAAGTGAGCAATTGGTGGGTAGATGAGGTGGGGGAGAATGGGCAATGTTGGCAAAATTACAAATTTAGGGAAAGAAAAAACACAAAAAAAACCCATAGATATTCCTTCGGACTATAACACTTTTATAACAACTGCTTGGTTACAAAAAAAAAATCATATAAAACCTTGCTAGTGCCCGTTTCCTTTAAAACAGAAACGGGCCATTTTTACTAGTATATATATATGCTGCCTCTGTAGGGTTTTCCTTTATGTCTTTTACATTTGCTCCTGAATTAATCTGTGGTATGTTCTGTGTATACAGAATAAATCTATCAGAGCAGAAGTGTTCTCTCAGGCAAAGTCCTGACCTATGGCTGTGCCTTATAAGCAGAGTACTGGTGGCCTGCAGTAATACCAGCTGGAGCAGCTGCTCTGCATTTGGTTGCTTTTCCTACAGCCTAAATTATTTAAGGACTGCTTGATTCCATGATTTACCCAATTGCATTCAGGGATTTGTAGCTCTGTTTTCCCTCTGGCATTTCCTAAACAATTAAAGAGTACAACTGCATGCAGGCAGATCTGAGTTAGTTAGCAAATCAGTGCTGCTAGCAGATATTTTCCAATGCAAGGCCTTAATCCAGTAGTTCCCAAGCCTGTCAGCTTTTCAGGATATCCACAATAAATATTCATGAGAGAGATTTGCATGCAGTGGAGTCTTAGAAACCAGTGCTGTAATCTGCCTTCACAACCACTGAAAGGTTAATATCCATACAGATAAGGCAAAGCAGTCTTAGTGATAATGTGAAATGTATGTGTTAAGCAGGACTTTATCTGTTGCACTTCATGAGCTGTACAGGGATGTTGTGGAAGGAAATTCATCTAAGCTGTGTGGGCAGATGAGAATGCCTTGAGGCAGGAGTAGGGTTACATATTTTGTCCCCCAAAAAGGAGGACATATGCCCCACCCCTTTCACACCCCACCCCACCCCTTTCACGCCCTCGCTCCGCCCCTATCACATTTTCTCCTCCTCCCCGTCACACACCCCATCACCCCCCTTCCCATCACCCCCTCCCCTTACCTTACTACTGCCCTGGTGGTCTAGTGATGTCTTCTGGGCAGGAAAGAGCCCCTATTTTCTTGCCCGGAGCGCTGCCCTGCATGCATCCTTCCTGTTGCTGATCTCGGCGCCGATTCAAAATGGCCGCTGAGAGTTTAAGTCTCGCAAGGTCACTTCAACTCTCTGCAGCCATTTTGAATCGGCGCCAAGATCAACAACAGGAAGGATGCATGCAGGGCAGCGCTCCGGGCAGGAAAGAGGGGGCTCTTTCCTGCCCCGAAGGCAGAAGAGGTCAGTAGACCCCCAGGGCAGTAGTAAGGGGGGGAGGCTAGCAATCTGCCCATTTGTCCGGACAAATGAGCAAATTGGCAAAACCCGCCCGGTTGCCCAGACATGTCCTCAAAAAGAGGACATGTCCGGGTAAATCCGGACATATGGTAACCCTAGGCAGGAGCGAGTAGACTCTGCTCCTGCCTTATGTAAGGTAGAGGGCATGGGGAGGGGCTTAGTGAGGAGGAGCACCACTAGCCACCAGGGCCTTTTCTTAAAGTTAGTTGAATTGGAGGGGGAAGGGGAGTGGAAGGGAGGAAGGGATGCCAGTAGACACCAGGGATTTTATCTGTGGCTCAGGATGGGAGGGGAGCTGGTCATGTCAAGGGGATGGGTGCCACTTTTTTTTTTTTTTACAAATTTCACCCTTCCTATCAGTGCCTGAATCAGTCACCACTTAGGCACTGACAGGAAAGGTGACTTTTATCAATGAGCTGCGGATTACTGCCCCAATTATAACATGGCAATAATTTGCATGCTCATTGATGAAAGCATGCTGTAGTATTTTTTTTATGTTCGAGTGGGAGCTCTACTGCAAAGCTTTCTGCATTGGCCTCTTTATTCCTTCGCCTTAAATAGGTTCTTGCTGCCACCTACTTTATAGGATCATAAATTTAGGATTCATTTCAAAGAGGCCAATTTGAGAGACTAACTCTGAAAGTTAAGAGCCTAAACCCTTTGAAAATCAGCCTCAGTGTGTTGAATGCAAACTAATGCCTGGTCTTCATGTATACAGGGCTGTGGTAATGTGCTTTCCATAGTCTCTTCATAGAACTAACCCTGTTTTGCTTCTGTTCAAAAAATGTTGCAATTATTTTTTGCCTTAGAAAACAAATTGAGCTGCTGAAAACAGAGAAGGAAATAACCTTAAATGAAAAAGAAGAGCTGAACAAGCAGGTAAGGAGTTAATTACAGACAAATGAAATAACGATGGCCAAAGTATAATGAACTTAAATCAATGAAATCTGCTCTTGGGATGTGCATTTGTTTGGGACAACATGGGAAAGGTCAGCAATGTTTCCCCTGTCATTTTATGTTGTCATCAAACAAATATGGCAGGAAAAAAACTCCAAATGTCATGTTTTTTTTCATTTGTTGTTAATAATGTGCACTCTTCTGAAAGAGTGCACATGTAGTAATGTGAACGAGAGCAGGCCTGTCATCAGGATCCAGGTTGAAGGCCAGCTGAAAAAAGTAGGTCTTCAATTTAGTTTTAAACACTGGGGGATCCTTTTACAAAGGCGCACTGAAAAATGGCTTGCGGTAGTGTAGGTGCGGGCTTTGGGCGCACACAGATCCATTTTTCAGCACGCCTGCAAAAAAATGCCTCTTTTTTTTTTTTTGCCAACAATGGACGTGCAGCAAAATCAAAATTGCCACGTGTCCATTTTGGGTCTGAGACCTTACCGACAGCCATAGACCTAGCGTAAAGAATTTGGGCGCTAATGACCTACTCGTGCCAGATGCCACTTGGCGCATGTCCTCTAAGCGCACCAGAAAAAATATTTTTCAGATGCACGTAGCGGACGCATGCAAAAATTGAAATTACCGCAAGGGCCATGCAGTAACCCGGCGGTAACTCCAATTTGGCACATGTTCAGCCTGCGTAGGCGCCTGTGTGGTTTAGTAAAAGGACCCCTGGATAACTTGATTCTGATTCTAGGTTTTGGGATAGGTGGTTCCTGTGTGTAGGGCCAATAATGCTGAAAACAGAATCAGCAATGGATGCAGGTGAATATGACAAAGGAAGGTAAATTCTGATTTGATGAACGTAAACGTCTAGAGGGTGTGTATGGTATAAGATATTTAAAAAGGAGTTAGGAATTCCATGTTGGTTAATTTTAATACAATGATTAGTATTTTGAACTGAATTCTGTATTTGACAGGAAGCCAATGCTCTTCTATGAATAGAGAGGTTACATGGTCCCATTTTCTTTGCACCTTTTATGAGTTTTATTGCAGTGTTTTATAATAATTGCAGACTTCAAAGTTCAATATGCCAAATCCCAGAGAGAAGTGAGTTACAATAATTTATGTTGACAATAACCATAGTAAGAATTATTGATCACAGGGCTTCTTCAATAGAAAACAGTGACCATACTGAGCGTATCATACGCAACTTGTAAAAGCATTTCTTAGAGACAAGAGCCTTGTCAAGAACCTTGCCTGGATCTGGGGATGAACAGCCATTGCAGGAACAAGTGATCTTTTTTCTCCCTTTTCTCTTGTATATGACTATGTAATTGAAGGCAACCCCCCACCCCCACCCCCATAAAAGTTAGTCCTCATTTTCTTCTTAACATGCATTGAGATTGTCAATTTCTCTTTCTAGTCCAAGAAGTACCAGGATGAATTATGTCAGTTAAATGCCAGGACCCTTGAGCTACAGGGCACGATTTCAGCTTTAGAAGCCAGATGGCAGAGCAGCCAGAGTACTATCCAGCTGCTGCAGGAAGAGCTGACAGAGGTGACACATCAGAAGGAGGAGGCAGCTGCTTTTGCCAGGGAATTGCAGGAGGCAACTGCTAGAGCTGAGGAGGAGCAGCTGCAGCAGCAAGCATTGTGGCAGAGAGAGAAAGAGCTTATGGTGCAAGAACTGGAATCCTCGAGAGAAAGGTGAAGAAGCCAAAAAACATCCTCTCCATGTTACAAATGAATTAGCTTTGCTAATGTAGACTGTTTTTGAGTGTGTGCTGTACAAATTTGCAGTTACCCTGTGGTAGTTGCCAAAATTAGCAGACAATAACTGCAGAGCTTCTGGTTAATTGTTGGCAGTGTTTCCAGTATCTGTCCATGCAATTAATACAGAGACAATACACCAGAAGCTAATGCAGAAAGCTTCCTATGTGGTTACCACAGGATTAACACAGTTTTATGGTGGGATAGCTATGCAGGAAAGGATTTCAGCACAAGGTGTAAAGTCATGTGGAACCCTGACCTCAATTTTATTGAAATTAATGCAAATGTAGTTGCTTTTGCTATCCCGCAGCATGCAACCCTCCCCCCCCCCCCCCCAAAGCTTTGGCCACATGATTACCAGAGGAAAATTTATGCTAGGGTCCAAGGCAGCATAGAGTTGGTTGAGAGCAGTGAGTGTCTACCAGCACCCTCTCTCTCCGCCCCCCCAATCTGCTCTTGATGCCTGCATTGACCCCCTTGGTGGTCTGGCGGCCCCCTCAGCAACCCAACCTGACCCCTCCCCCCCCCACACAGTTCTAAATATTTCCCTGGTGGTCTAGTGGCCCTCTCCCCCTTTCTTCTTCCAGCCCCAAGCCCCTTCCTCCCTCTGGACCCAAACCCTTTTTCCTCAAGGAAAAAATTTAAATCTTTGATGTCTAGAGGTACCTACTCCCCCCACCCCCATCTCTCAACCCATCCAAATCCACCCAACATACCTAATAGGAGAGGCAGGAGCAATGCCCATTTGCGCCTTTTCTCTGGTGCCACCATCTTGAAAATGGTGACACTTTGTCCTGCGCAGTGGATCCTGGGTATGCATGGCACAGGGCCTGCTGCCATATAAGAGAATATTTCAATGTATTTGTGTGCATTGACCATCATATCAGCGATGTGAAGTCCTGCCAACTCCACTGGCTGTCATACATCCCCAGATCATTATTATTGTTAGATGCTTAACTGGAGAGATTCAGGCACTCAGGTTTAATATTCTTCTACTGGGAACCTTCTCATAAATGTTTTTTTCCATGATTTCCAAGGATGTAGAAAGTGCTTTCATACTAAGTAACACTTTCTCCTATTCTTTTTTGCTTTAAACTGGAGTATTTCTTTACCCATGCTATACGCCTCTTTCTCTGGTCATCTGTCAGCAGTTGGCTTTGTCCTTGTTCTGAAATCTCATTCCAAATTCCAAGCATCTTCTCCTTAAAGCTGAAGTGCAAACACCAGCGGAGCATTTCTCTTCCATTCTCTGAGCATGATGAGAGGTGAGCTTCCTGTTGCTCAAGGATATCTTGAGCAACAAACAATCCTTTCTTTATCTCGACTTCTTAGGCTGACCACCATCAATACCTCATCCTTCATGCTGCCAGTCATCTTATACTGTACTTTGATTCCATCCATCCTTTGCAGCAGGCTCCTGACCGGAATACCCCTCCTCATGCAAACTACCACACAAACCCAGCTTTCCTGACAAATGCAGCCTGCGCTTTGATTTTTCGTCTTTGAACCACTTTTCAGCATTAAGTGTTTTGGTAACTCCTGCCAAAATTTATACTGCAAGCTGTGCATCTAGCCGCAGTGTGATTGACTAAATGATCTGCATTCTATTGGAAGACAGCCCTATTATTTGGTTGGTCCATTTCAATCCTAGCTTGGTGCAGAATCCATGCATTCTACAAATGCCACCAATACTTAGAGCATAACATAACCCACTCAAAGTGAATGTAGTATTCTGAATAAAATGATGTTTTCTACGTTTCTATGACGTACTTTGACTGTGAGCCAACATAAACATGTAAATGTGAAGTTTTGCTTAGGTGATGCAAAACTTCTCAGCGCTGTACATGAAGTAACACTATTTACATAGATAAAATGTAATTCTGTAAATTCGCACCTGCATTTATATACTCTGTATATGTGTAACTGTAGGGAAATTAGCACGTGAGCATGTAACTGCGTTAAATGCTACTCTATAGGGCACGTGTAAGTGCTGTTGGTCATAATTGCAGGGGAGGAACATGGGTTGCACATAGGCGTGTCTCTCACTTATGTGCATAACTTACAGAATAATTGTAAATTATGTGCACTCTGGGTGCATTTACACCAGATCTATGGCAGGAATTACTGCAGGCGTGTACATGTAAGGCACGCCAATCCAACATATGCTATTTATCGATCGGTGCCCAGATTAGAATATGTGCTCCCTGCTTTGGCATCAGCACTCCTAAAAGAAGGCACCCACTAGTAGAATTGCACCATAGTGATGATGAATGTATGAACAAAGTTAAGTGCCAGGGCTTAATCAGGGCCGCTGAGAGGGGGTGGGGTGGGGGGGGGGGGACAAAAGTTGCCCGGGCCTCCAAGGGGGGCCCAGCGCTTCAGTCCCATCACCACCCGCCCACCTCCGTCCACCACCAGGCTGGGCCCCCTGAATTCAAATCATAGTGCCTCACCTTGACCTCGCTCCGTGTGAAAGAAGCGCAGCAGCGGTAGTCTGCAGATCGGCCTCCCTTCGGGCCTTCCCTCCCTGTGTCTCGCCCCTCGCACAAGTTACTTCAAACGAGGGCAGGGCTGGATGGAGGGAGGTGGGTGGGTGGGTGGTGGCGGCCCTGGGCTTAATATTATACGCTGACCAGCTCGAGTGATTATTTGGGCCTACAGAAAGACTTCTAGACAGAAATATTGGTGGCTATATTTATAAATCTATATACTGCAAATGTGTTTTTGTATGCCACTCATGCTTTGTCACTATGTCAAGAAGGGAAGGAGGTCAATCACTTCCCCAGCAAGTTTGCTTTGCTTAGCTTGGGCTCTCCAGCCTTCCTACGGAATGAATGCTTGAGTGTAAAGCAGTGATTGATGATTTGTGTTTGATGCACACACAGGTCGCAGCTTTGACTTTCGAACACCAGAGTCTACAGCAGGAGAGAGAAGGTATTCTCCAGGAAGCAGAGGAAAGCAAGGAAAGGTGAGAAGGGGTAAAGTAAATTCTTTCATTTTCTCTGTAGCACAAGTAGTTCCTGCTTAGTTACTAGTATGCCTCAGTAGATTCCTGTGGAGAGATCCCTAGTGGTTGGCTCCAGGGTTCTAATGGAACATATATGGAACAGTTTCTAGTTTCTCTCGTCAGATACTAAAGAAAAGATTTAATTTACATAGACACCATATGAAAAATGCTAGTACCAACCAGGATGTCACCTCTGTGGGGTAGCACTTTACAAAACCAGAACACTGTACCAGTGATTTTATGGTAAGAATCCTAAAAGGGAACTTTAAAACAATACAGGAACGTAAGACCTTTGAAGTCAGAATGATTAAATATTTTGACACCCACCAGACAGGACTTAACAAAGATCTGGGTTTTCTAGCCCATTATAACCAAATTGTACTGCTTTATCCTCTTATCTCCATGCATATCTACCTGTCTCTCATCCACCGGCTCTCACCTAACCCACCCTCATCCTGTTAGACTGTCACTGAAATGCTTTGAGTTTCACTTATATATTCTTTCATCTACCAACATTTGCTTATTTCCGATCTGACGAAGGAGCTACCTTTGAAAGCTAATCAAAAATGTATTAAGTTATGTCCAATAAAAAAAGGTATCATCTTATTTTCTTTTCCATTGTTTTATTCCATTGATTACCTTTAAAAGTGGACTAACACGGCTACCACATCTCTCTCTGTCAGAGAAGAAGTGGAAAGTGATACTTAGCATGGAGAAAATTGTTGCTGCCCTGTTCTCTGGCAGGCCTACCATAGGTTTCTAGGTGAGGATTATGATACCCTAAAAGCAATAATTCAGGGGCAACATTCAGCATGGAGCAGTCAGCATGTTCTTAAATGGTGGCTCTTCTTCAGGAGAAGCACCATTTCAGCGGGTCGATCCTGAAGAACTACAAAATGTGATCTCGCATTGAGAAGCAGAGGGGCATTTGAACTTTATGTCTGACAGCTGACTAGTGATTGCTTCTGTTGTTCTCAATGATTGACCCGCTGAAATGGGTTATTAAGACTCTCGCTGGGTCAGAAAACATGTTGGGACTTAACTACTTGTTGCGATTTGTCTTGACTTTATGAGAGCGGCCACATTTTGATTATGTGAAGATACTATATCTAGGAGTCTTTTACAAGTATTATATGCTCTTGGTTACAGAAGAAAGAGGGGTGTTGAACCTATTTTCTCCCTTATTACTGAATTTTATTGCAACATCAGTTTGTGAACTGTTTACTGCGTTTGACAACATAGCGCGTTACAGAGTGACTACTATGTCAGGCTGTTAGTATTGTGTGTGAGTGGTATGAATGAGAGAGGAGTGATAGTATTTTTACATAATAAATATTTTGACATAGCTTAAAAGATGGTCTGGAGTATTTTTGTTTAAGATCCTTAAATGGTGGCTGCCATAGGCTGTTTTATACCCAGATATTCAATGCCAGGTTGGCATACCTGGATACTAGCACTGAATATCTGGGGATATACAAGCGCCGGCATTTATTCAGGTCCCGGTAAGATTCAGCCGCCTGGCACCTGGATAACTAACCGAATAGAGTTAGGATACTAAAAAGTCTGTCCTAACTTTATCCAGTTAGCTACCTGATTAGTGGACTGAAAATAGTATAGTGGCTTTCCCAAGTCTACATGGCGAACAATAGTATATTGATTTATCCTCCAGGAACCTCTTAACCCCTTTTTAAATCTGGCTGTAATAACTGCCTTGGACACATCTTCCAGCAATAAATTCCTTAGCTTAATTGTGTGTTGAGTGTAGAAATACTTTCTTCAAATAGTTTTAGTTTAAAGCAATTTTTATTGAACAAAAATGAAACGAGAGTCACTCCAACAGCAAACAACAAATTTGTTCAACAGTTGTACCAAATCAGTCCTAACCCCAGTCCCCCACCTCTCCACCCATACTGTCCGAAACAACATTTATATAGAGCAAAGAAAGATATGACATCAAGCAAGCAACAAAAGATATAAATGCTTTACAAATACAAGCCAGGCCCCAAATCCCTCCCTATCCCACCAAACCACAGTGACAACATGTGCTAGGCACAGGGCAGGTATATTTTTACACCAAAAAAGAACAGGAGCAAAATCAACGCCCCCCCAAGAAGGACCCAAGGAGTGAACTCTGATCTCCCAGGGTTCTCAAACCCCCCAACCCCCACCCTACAAAAAAACAAAAACAAACCAACTACACACACACCCATACATCCAGTGATGTGTGTGGTGAAGGACTCCCAACACAATGAGACCAGGTGGGTCAAAACCAATTAAGAATCAAACTACGGGCATGAGGAAACAGTGATTGTAGATATACCTCCTACACTGCTAAAAAGGCCTTCTTCCTCTTCAGCAAAAACTTAGCTTGGCATAGCTCTAGCAGCATAAGGACATGAAAATGTTTATGCCATGCCCAACAGGAGGGAACTACATGACTGATCCAGACCCCTAAGATAACCTTCTTACGAGTACTCCTGCCTTCTGGAGTAAGGAATGATGATATCTATTAGCAACACAGAAAGCCTCATATTTATCCAACAAGATCCTTACTGGGGAAAATGGCAAACACTGACCCACTAGACCTTCCAGATACCTCCAAACTGCCTGCCAAAAATGTTTTACCTTCGAGCAGCTCCAGAAGCATGCATAAAATTATTAACATCTCCATGACATTTCTGACATATGGGAGTCTCTATCCTACCTGATCTAAAAACTTGGTCTTGCGTAAAATATACACAGTGAAGCACATGAAATTGGCACTTTTGTAACTCAGCACTAACTGAAATTTCAGGGATACGCCCAATCAGTTTTGGGAAATCCAGTGCCTCCAAAGGGATGCCCAAGTCCACGCCCCAGTGAGAACTCAACCCATCATGAGGTTGAGCAGGGAAAAGAGACCAGAGTTCATGATGAACACACAAAATGAAAAGTTCCCCTCTAGAAACTTGTCAAAAAAATTCTGTAAGCGATCACCCAGCGAAAACTCCACTCCAGCAGGATCCAGAGACTGTATATAGTGACGCAACTGACAAAGCCCCCCCAAAAAATCAGATCAGCTCCCCCCCCCCCCCCCCATTCATCACATGTTGTAAAAGTGTCACTACCTACTGAGCACAGCGGGCAAAACCAGTGCATGTCATCCCTGGAGAAAAATGGAGGTTGCCCTGGATGGGTAGCTGATCCGATGATCCAGGATTACCTCCCAATAACCATACAAAAGTACACCACATATTCTGAAGTGGGTAGGGCAAGACACTGAGCTGCAGGGAATGTGGAATAGATGATAGCGGACTATGAAGTAATAAGTTAAAATGCCAGGAGTAATAAAAGGCTCGTTCATAATCCAAACTAGTAAACGTTTGCTGATTTAAAAACCAATCACCTAGTTGTCTCATAAGGCGCACCTGATTATATTTGGGGAGATCAGGGAGACTCATTCCACCATACATGATGTTTAAAAGCCAATTTCGGTTTCCTGCTCCCCAACAGAACTTGGTCAAAAGCTTTTGGAGGGTAAATATATTCTTTTTCAAGAGCCAAAGGGCAAAATTTGAAATGTATAAAGCCATTTTGGGAATAATATCATATTAAAAAGCTGAATTCTACCATGCAAAGTTAAAGGAAAAGTCCACCACTGAAGTAGGCACTCACTAGTATAGGAAAGAGGCCCGGAGATATTTTTTAGCAGAAAGGTCTTAAACAGGAGCTGTATGCCCAAATAATGAAATGAAGACTCATCCTATTGTAAAGGAAAGGGACTTTCCTGAGCAGTCTTCACACCTCCATAGTAGGTTAAGCTAAGGACTTATTAAGGTTCTGTGGAGGATATGGGGAAGGTATGGATATGAGGGGTGGGAATTTGAGTTCTAGGCTGCTTTGCTCTTATTGGAAGCCATGTACCAAAGAGTCACGGTATATTTTGAAGATGTTCTATTTATTGTATTTTTATCATTAATAATGGAGGAGTGGCCTAGTGGTTAGGGTGGTGGACTCTGGTCCTGAGGAACTGAGTTCAATTTCCACTTCAGGAACAGGCAGCTCCTTGTGACTCTGGGCAAGTCACTTAACCCTCTATTGCCCCAGGTACAAATAAGTACCTGTATATAATATGTAAGCCACATTGAGCCTGCCATGAGTGGGAAAGTGTGGGGTAGAAATGTAACAAAAAAAAAAACATCATAAAAAATAAATAAATCACTTTATGTATGTAAGTTTTAGAATAGTTGCTGTGTACATGAGCATTGAAGGGCAGGCCTGAAAATTGTGTATGTATTTTCTATTTTTCAACAGCCAGTACATGTATATTTCAAAGCTTTTGTCTGTTGGCACTTACACCAGCTCTTCTTTAGAGGAGGGTGAAAATGTGCTTACCTCTCTGGTGTTTAAAACCATCCAACAAAGTGAAAAATTTAAATTTGATAGCTTGGCTCCTTAATTGACTCCATATGGACATCTAGTTTTATGAAATCTGACACTTGTGTAAGTTGTAAAGTATGCTACCCAGTGGCATAGCTACGGGGGGGCCATGGTTTGGCTGGCAAGGGTCCCCAACCCTCGCCAGCTGAAGCGTTTTTTCCAGCACTGGTCTCCGGCGCCGCCACATTTCCTGCCCTGCTCTCTCTTTCCCTCACATCCAGCATGCGCATTTTAGTGAAACTCATTAAAACGAGCATGCTGGACATGACATAAGGGGAAGAGATAGCAGGGCAGGAAATGCGGCGGTGCCAGAGACCAGTGCTGGAAAACGCGTTTCAGCTGGCGGGGGTTGGGGACCCCCCGCCAACCAAGGCATGTGTGGCGGTGCTTCAGCTGGCAGGGGTTGGGGATCCCGACCAGCCAAGGTATGTGCAGCGACGGTGGGTGGGAGGCAGCAAGGCGGTGGTGGGGAGTGGTAGGGAGAGGCACCAAAATGTGCTCCCCTCACCTTGGGTTCTGGCCCCCTCCCATCTCAAAGTCTGGCTACGCCCCTGCTACCTACACATTTAGGTCTTGGCATTTATACATGCAGGGTACTTAAATGTCAATGCCTGTACTATAGAATTGCCCCTATAGTGGGGCTAGAAAATGTATCAAAGGAAACAGGTGAAATAAATGAGTGGCTAAGAATAGTTTCTGGACTTTTGCTCTGTAAACAAGAATAGCTCCCCTTTGATGAAAGTTTTAACAGTTTAGGGTTTGTTAACTTGGAGAAGAGGCGACTATGAAGTGATATTATAAAAGTCTGTAAAACCATGAGTGTGGTGGAATGGGTACATAGGGAGTAGCTGTTTATTCTTTTTAACAGTAGTAAGAGAAGCGGGCCCTCCATGAAATTAATAGGTAGCACAGTTAAAACAAATCCAAACAATATTTTCATTCAACTTACAATTAAGCAGTACATTTTTAGCTGTAAGATGTGGTCAAGGCAGCTAATATAGCTGGGTTAACAAGGAACATAAGAGCATAAGAGTAGCCATACTGGGTCAGACCAGTGGTCCATCTAGCCCAATATCCTGTTTTCCAAACAGTGACCAAGCCAGGCCACAAGGATTTAGACATGTTTCTGGAGAAAAAGTCTAGAAACCATTATTAGCCATATTCTCATTTTACTTGTCCCCTCTGATATGTCTGGTCAAAACTACATGTGTTGTCTAAGTCTCTGCACTCTCCTCACTCCTGGAAATATCTCCACACAGTGCAGGGAAATAGATGCATATTGCAAAATAATGCACAGATTTTTACTCCTTATGGGAGGTAGAAAATAATCAAAGCCCCCATTTCCTTTGGTAAAACATTCTTTTGCTCACAGAAATTTCTTTATTATTGTCCTATTGTATTTATATTTATAGTATTATGTTACTATTAAAAAGCTTTTCAGCAGCTCCTCATAGTTCCACTGGCAATAGGCCAATAGGCAGAAATCTTAAATGAACTCGCATGCTTTGTATTTGAACTGACCATACTATAGGGATGGGCAAACCTTTGTGAGTAGGGACCACATTGAGGGCTCAGTCCATGTTGGGCAAGTACAAGAGAAGGGTAATGAGGTTCTGCAAGTGGTGGTGGTGTGGGGGGGGGGAGGGGAGAAGGGGGAAGCAAGGTCCCCATACTGGGTTTGGAGTCAGAAATGACACATCACATCACACACTCCATCCTATTATCATGGTATTTGTAACACTCTGCAAACATGACTGTTCCCAAGGGACGGTCAAGAATGACAAACATTTTCAAAAATGATAGCTTAATAGTAAGATTTGTATTTAACCTGGGGGGAAGGAGTGGGCATTATTTGCTGTGCATGAATTAGGGTCATCAACTGGCTCCAGCTTTGCCCAATGGGGTTGATTTATTCATGGGTTTATCACTTCATGGAAGGACTTGAATGTTGCTTTTCTTAGGGAATGAATTAGCAAATGTAAACCAGAAGCCTTTGCAATCAATGAGGTAGATCCAGGAGAGAATCAACAGTATTAGACAAATCTGGAGCCAGCTAGTAACCCTACCAGCAGTATTATATGACATTTGGACTGTTTAGCTTTCATTTCAGTTAAACCCATCTTGTCTTGCCTATGTACTAATGTTTCTGTGTATCTTTTGATGACTGAAACAGGTTGAACAGCTTGAGATGCAACTGGAACACATGAACCAGGAATGCCAGATACTGAGACAAAAGCAAACACGACTGAAAGAGGAGCTTGAGGAGTGCCAGGACCAGGTACCACGGCAGGATCAGTAAGAACACGCTCATGATATTCCATGAGCGGTTAAAAGAACAAGCAATATTATTAATTATCTGATTGCACCTCAGTCATATGCGAACATGGACAGACCCTCACTGAATACAGAATAAGAGACCACTCATTAGGTGCACCTAGACAAAAACTGAGCTCTTCTTTGTTCTGTTGTCTACTTTATTCGGTTAGCAGTTTGAATTCAGTGCTAGCTGGTGTCTGAGTACCTTTGATGAGTATCTAGTTTCCGTTCACCATGGCAGCTGGTGTTTTGCCTAAACCAGTGATTCCCAAACCTGGTCCTGGAGGCACCCCAGCCAGTCAGGTTTTCAGGATATCCACAATGAATATTCATGAGAGAGTTGCATGTACTGCCTCCACAGCATGGAAATCTCTCTCATGAATATATATTGTGGATATCCTGAAAACCTGACTGGCTGGGGTGCCTCCAGGACCAGGTTTGGAAACCACTGGCCTAAACATTGACTGCTGCAGATATATATTGGGCGGTATCTATTTTTGGTTATCTGGCTAACAGATAGTGTCTCTAAATATCTCAGTCAGCAGCACATATGTGGAAAGCAGATGATATCTGGATACATATTTCTGAATATTGACCTGAGTTTTTTTTTTCATTTAATAGATTTGCATGTATCACCTCTATTGTACACAAAAATATTTCAAGCATATTCATTGCCTCCCACAAAAGTAACTACAACTACTGTTATCTTATTCAAATTTATTAGAAAAATTATCATTGAAAAATCTTCCACAGCTTTAACCTGCTTACATCAACCCCTTGCTGCTTACATCAAAACACATTCATATTCATTCAACCCAAATCATTCACACTCATCCACTATTAAAATAACCTCACACTCATTCTTCTGAAGGACGAAAGAAAATACCCATACCAGCTGCATACTACTTAAACAATATTTTTCTTGCAGCTTCATTACTGTCATTTTGTATTTTTCATACATTAACAATTGTGACATTACAGCAATATATATCAAAATATCATCATTAGTATGACGTATATGTCCATCATATAATGCACTTTCAAGATAACCAACTTAGTCAATACTTACAGCATGTACGTCCATCAATGTATCCAAACGTCTTTAGGGCCTTCAGTGATCATGTGAGAAACTTGTGTCCACCGACTTGAATCATTTGCTGTGCTCTTACAGCCAGGGAGCACTCTTCTCAGTTTCCATGCTAAGTAATTCAACCATTGAAGCTAGTGTCATTGTGGATATCCTGAAAATCAGATAGGGTAGAGGCACCTGTGGGGACCACTATAACTTAAAGTATTTTGACGATTTGTAAATTTTTGCCTTCTCCTTATTGTATAAATGGGGCCACCAATATGATGCATTCAAAACACGTTCTCGGTTGCGGTTCATCTGTTATGACCTATTGCTTTTCTTTGCTTTCCCCCCCAACCCCCCGTCCGTGAAATGCAGTTATTAGAAGCCAACAGCAGACTGACTCTCGCCCAGTCTCAGCACATGCGGGAGCTGCAGCATATGAAGGAGCAGCTGACTGGCGCTGTGTCTAAAAGTCAGTTGGCCCAGCTGCAGTCTAAACTGTCAGAAGAACAGCAGAAAGTCCAACAGTTGCAGGAGAGTCTCCAGGCTCTTGCAGACCAAGCCAAGGCGCAGCTAGCCTGCCAGCAGGTGAGAAAGGATTCTGTTATTTATTTGTGTCCTTGGTGAGGGGGGAAAGGGGGAGAAAACCATGTCCTTACTCTCTCTCTCTTTTTTTTTTTTATTTAAATTAGGTTTTATTAAACACATTCAAAATGAACAACAACCAATCCTACAAGATGAACTCGTACATAACACCAAACAACAAAATACAAAGTCAGAGGAAGAATCCCCAAGCACAACAGAAACCTCATACATTTTTAGTATGGCAAAAAAACAAACAAAAAAACAACAACAACAACTCTATAACTGATACCCCACAAAACTATGACAGAAATATTAAACATATTTTCTCCTTTTATTTTGTTCCTGATGAAGAAATACACTGGCCGATATTTAAAGGCACTTATCCAAATACCTGGTACTGCTAACTGGATATGTGCCGGACAGTGGAATATTTAGTGGCACTGACCAGATAGTGCCATTGAATATTCCCTCTAATCACCTCAGTACTAATCCGGACAGTGTCCGGTCAGTCTATGAGCAGAGCTTAGAAGGAGCTGGAGGTTATCCAGTCAACGATGATAGCTATCCAGTTAGAGGTCTAAATATCTGGTTAGCAATTTGAGAATCACCACTAATTGGACAATACCGTTGGTCAGCACTGATTCCCACATATTCAACGTTGGTCCATATCCAGATACCAGTGATGAATATCTGGTGTTTTTCTTAACTGCAGCGGCCAGCATTTGAACTTTCAAATACTTTTATTAACCAAACCATACAAAAATACCAGTTACAGCAAACATTTGAATATTTTACATCCACCTACCATGACAATTTCTCAACCCCTAATTACCTATATTAAGCATTCCCTTACTATTCCCCCCACCACCACCTCACAAGCTTAATATCAGCCCCATGGGTTTTAATTTTCTGTCAACTCCTATTTAGTCATTCCTGATCTTAGTAATGTAGAGTGATGCTGTGCTCCAGTCACCCTGCAGGCATGTGGTACTGCAAAAATCCATTCCCCCCATAACCCGCTGGGTTCAAGGGCCTTGCAATTTGTGGCCTCTCTCATTGTCATTTGAATCTCCTCAGTAAAGATAGGGGGCATTAAATAGTTCTAATTGTTCTCCACTAATCTGTAGGAGGATCCCCATGTCCAAGGATGTTTTTACCTGCATTTACAGCTCCCTTCTTTTTGGAATAGGCGCTTAAGTAGTCAGCCCACATGAGAAAACTCACTATCCCTTATTGCTTCAACATATTTATGTCCCTCTCAGTTTTAAGGGCTGCCGCTTTCCAAGCTTGTTTCCATTTTGGATTAACTTCTAGTATAGTAGTTCTCTGATAGTGTAACATGTTGCGTGCTGGCTATGAAACCAATATAGCCCTGTTTTATCTCTGCAGAGGATTGCTTTCCAGAAGCTACCTGTCCTTACTTGTTTTTCCAATTTAAGAAATATTTTATCCAACTCTTGTCCTTCTGGTCGTAAATAAAATTATCTCCCCATGATGACCACTTTCACAGTCCTCCAAAACAGTGCTACAGTGTCTAAGTATGCTGTGTTATTTCCTAGAAACTTTGCCCATTTGCTGTCACCTTTGAGGAGGTGCTTGAAATTTCAGCAGGACAGCAAAGATTCAGTATTTCTCCTACGCTGGGTTAGCACAGATTTTAGTGTTCAGGAAGTAGGAAGATAATGGGATTTCTGAATCTGAGGTAACCCAGCTCTTTGGACCCCAGAAAGAACTGTATGCATATCTACAAGTAATATACTAAAAAGCCAATTTTATATTGGTCGTCTGGGAGGGAAAAGGGACTTCCAAGTCAGAATGTGCATAGTTTCCTGGGTATTTTAAAAATGGCTGGCTGCATATAGAGCCGTTTATAGAATACATCTAAAGAGATGAGGAAGTACTTATAGCGGGAACAACCAACAACTCCTCCCCTACTGTCATTCAACAACCAGGAACATTTCCCTCAGCACTTTCCCACAAACATTCCCCTTGGGGCTGGGCCTGTATTATTGCCATTACTGACCAGTTCCCTCCCCCAGTGATTCTAGGGAAGGCTCCCATCAGTACTAGTAATTCTCATTATAATGGGGGATTACTCTAGCGCATAATCATGTTCCAGGAGTTTTCCCCTCAAATAGCCATGGTAATATTTCAAAGGAATCAAAAGTTGAGCGTGTAAACCATATATAGTGTTAAAGTGGTCCCAGATTATAGATGTTAATTGTGGCAAAGTGGAGGAGTACCCTAGTCGCCTGAGAACCTGGGGAACTAGGTTCAATTCCTGCTGCAGCTCCTTGTGATTCTAGGCAAGTCACTTAACCCTCCATTGCCCCAGGTACAAAATAATAAGTACCTGTATATAATATGTAAACCGCTTTGATTGTAATCGCAAAAAGACGGTATATCAAGTCTCATCTCCAACCCCCTTATGTGATACTGCAATTGGATCTATGCAAATTGATCATTTATGACTAGCCCATATTCTGTGCTTAAGTCTTCGAATGACTTAAGTCATCCATCCTCTGTAAGCACATGGTATAGATACTTAATCCCCTGACCCGCCCACCGCAGAAACAAAAGGGAAGTTCTAACAGCGGGAAATGCCGCATTCCCCATGATGAACAGCAAGGGAGAGACATCATTGGATAGGCCATGAAATCTGAAAGATCCAAATATGGGGGCAAAATTCAGGGGCACATACACTTTACCCACTGGGGACTGCAGCCAATAACCAAAATAATTAACCATTTTAATAGTGGGTCTATTTGTTGGGGGGAGCAAAGATGGCAGTACATTTATCTATTTCATGGCAAAAGTCAGTTGCTGAGTGGATAAGAGAAACAGGAGAACAACAAAAATGTTCCACAGAAGGGGCTGGAAAGGGGGGCGTGTCAAGATGGCGCCATGAGCGGAGGTGTAGCAAGTGAGCTCTAGCTTCGTTTTCGCCGAATACAAACGTCAATTTTAAATATGCCTCATACAAAGCGCAAAGCGACAATTCGGGGGGTTCCCCTACCTACCGAGACGTCCACTCCGGCGAAACGTGGCTTAGAACACTTCTTCCCCGCAATTTCTCGCACAAGCGGGTTGGATTCCTTAGCGTGTGATCCCGGTGAAGCGGTTTCCACGCTGGAAGTTGAAACATCTCTTTCTCCTCCGCCGAGCTCCAAGATCCCTCCTAACCCAGCAACTGCAGCGAGTCGGGTGGGGTTTCCAGTGGAACCCGGAAGGGGTGAATCTGGTGAGCCCCGTAGGGAACCTGAATTTGCAGCGATAACATCAGTTGCGGATGAAACGGAGGTGAATCTGGGTAAGATCTGGATGAAATTGCTTGAAATGGAGAAAACCTTACGGCAGTCATCTGAAGGGGTAAAAACTTTGAACTTGAACATGCAGGAAGTAAAGAGCTCTATAGCTACGGTTAAACAAGATGTTTCTTTGGAAATAGAGGCCTTGCAGAGAGAGACTAAACAGATGAATTTTTTTTTTTTTAATTTTTAAGAAGTCTTTATTAATAAGTAATACAAAACATCTGAAACATAATACATCATGCAAATCGTGTTACATGTCACTTATGTAAGCCAAAAGTCTCTTAGGATGTGTCGTATATGCAAGACAAAGCAGAGTGATGGTATCTTTGTATGCCAAAAGAACAGTTCTTACTACATTGAAATGTCAAGTAAATTAATCAGATTTACAATTCCAAAACTTCACTTTTTCAGAGTTTTAATTTATATATACTGGTCCCCGCTTCATACACTCTCTGATCACCCATAGCCCCGTCCCACCCTCCCTCCCCCACCCACCCGCCCTTCCGAGCACCACCTTAATAGAAGACTTCAATCACATTATACATGAAGGAGAAAAGAGTCCCAGATCTGGTGCCATCTACATATTTGATTACGCCTTTCCGCTAGAAGTTTTTCCATTTCACAGACATGCCTCAATTTTTGGACCCATCTGGTAATGGGCGGGGTCATGGGCTGTTTCCAATGGGCAGCAATTATAACTCTTGCAGCGGTTATAGCATGTCCCACAAATATGCGCTGAGTGCTAGAAAGACCCGCAGCTCCCCCAGAGAATAAGAAGAGGGTTGGGCTCCAAGGTATTGGGCTGCCCATCCACCTCTGTAGTCTGCTGTGGATCGATCTCCAGTAAGCCCTGACCTTCTTACAAGTCCACCACATGTGCCCAGCTGTGCCCCGCACCCCACAACCCCTCCAGCACAACCCCGTCAGTGTAGGGTATATGCGCTGGAGACGCTCAGGCGTCATGTACCATCGATACAGCACCTTCACCGCATTTTCCTTGAAGGGCACATGAGACGACACTCCCACCACAGCCCGCTCCATCCTCTCCCATGTTGCCTCCTCCAAGTCCATGCCCAGCTCCCTCTGCCAACTCTTCCTATGAAGTGTGTAATTCGGGGATTGCCTGTTAATAATGTGATAAAGGCGAGAAACCAGCCCGGTAGTCTTAGGTGGACCCTCACAAATAATCTCTAGTGCTGTTTGCTCCCTGGCCATAACCTCCCGAACTGCCCTTGTCTTAAGAAAAGAGGCCAATTGAAGGTAGGCGTACCGGTCTGACCCCACTATCGGGAATTTCTCAAGGGCTGCAGGATAAGACAACAGGTTCTCACCCTCGAATAATTGACCCCACATTTGTAAACCCCCAGTGTACCATCTTGTGAACACTCCTTTTGTCGTTCCGGGGTAAAACAGTGGATTGTAAGCTATGGGGGACAGACGAGACAGTGTTGTACGTCGGTGTAAGAACATGCTATCCCAATTTGAAAGGGTGACATATACTGAAGGGCAGAGTCCTGTCTCCAGAGACCTGAACGAGCCCGGGATCCACATAAGAGCCCCTAACGACCTTTCACCCAAAGTGTATTGTTCAAGCTGCACCCACTGCCTATCAGGGTAATCCTGAAACCATTCCACTGCTGCGCGTGCCTGAACTGCTCTATAATACCAAGCCAGGTTGGGTACTCCTAGCCCTCCTCTCGCCCTATCCTGGTACAGGACCGTGTGTGCCAAGCGCGGACGCTTACCCGCCCAGATAAAGCGCATAATACGGTCCTGTAGCATTGATAAAAATTTACGTGGCATTTTGATTGGGAGAGCCTGAAACAGATAGAGCAGGCGCGGCAGGACATTCATCTTTACTGCTGCTATTCGGCCAAACCATGAGAGTGCGAGATCCCCCCATCTACCCAAGTCCTCAATTAGAGCCTCTGCCAAACCTTTATAATTAACCGAAAAAAGATCCGAGAGGTCTGCCGTCAGATTAACCCCCAGGTAGCGAATGCTCCTGCCAGCCCATCTGAAGGCATAGGAAGTCCTAAGCGACTCCATGAGCTCCGTCGGAAGGGTGACATTCAAAACTTCAGATTTGGACATATTAACTTTAAATCCCGACACATTCGAGTATTCCTCTATCTCCCGCAGAAGCCCAGGGAAAGTGGTCAGGGGGTGAGTAACAAATAACAAGACGTCGTCTGCGAAAAGGGCTAATTTATGTGTTCTCCCCCCCATGGAAAGTCCTGATATGTTTGGATTAGCTCTAAGCCGGGTTGCAAATGGCTCCATTACCATTGCAAATAATAGGGGGGACAAAGGGCAGCCCTGTCTAGTGCCTCTATGTAAAGGTATCATCCCTGAGTTACCCCCGTTTACACGAATACAGGCTTTAGGAGAACTATAGAATGCTTGGATCCATCCACGAAATTGCGGTCCTATCCCAAAGTTCTCCATCACCTTGTACATGAATGGCCAATGCACCCGATCAAAGGCCTTTTCAGCGTCCAAGCTAAGGAGGCATAGAGGCCTCTTCATTCTTCTAGCCAGGTACATTAAATCGACCACTCGCCTAGTGTTATCAGTAGCTTTTCTATAGGAGACAAATCCCACCTGATCGGGATGGATAATAGCTGGGAGCATGGGTGCCAGTCGGTTAGCCAGTACTTTAGCTAGAATTTTGACATCAGCGTTTAAGACGGATATAGGACGGAAGGACCCGCATTCCTTGTGGTCTTTATTCGGCTTGGGCAGTACCGCAATCCACGCTTCCAACATGGAGGTAGGCAGAGACTCCCCCCTCCCGATTAAGTTAAATAAGTCAGCCAACAGTGGGGCTAGCTCGGTGGTAAATTTCTTATAGAATTCATTAGGGAAACCGTCTAACCCTGGTGATTTACACGAGGGTAGGTGTTGAATGGCTTTTTGTACTTCAACCGGGGTGACCGGCGCATCTAGGGCATCCCTTTGCTGACTGGTTATGGAAGCCAGATCACTCTCAGCCAGGTAGTCCAAGATAGTATCTTCGGGTGGGTTCGTCTCCTGTGCATATAGTTCCTGGTAAAATTCACTAAAGCGCCTCCGTATGGCCTCAGAAGTATTCAGCAAATCGCCTTTCGAGTCCCTAATGTGAGTGACCGTTCGGTCTACTCTTTGCCTGCGCATCTTTATAGCCAGGAGGCGACCTGCCTTATTAGTAAATTCGTATGATCGGACTTTATTTCTGGATTGTAGCCAACTTAGCTGTTCGGAGTAAATAGAGTCCAGCTGGAGTCTCTGTCCACGCAGCTCCTCCAAAACCTCAGAGGAACCACTTTGTTTATGCTGTGCCTCCAGGATCCTAATCCTTTCTAGGCACTGCGCCAGCTGGGCCCTACGAACCCTCGCTCGCCTACTAGCTATCTGTACAAAGTAGCCTCTTGAGACTGCCTTCATGGCATCCCACACTACACTGAGGGGAGGGCCTGATTCCATGTTGAGCTCCAAGTACTCTCTCAAGACCTTCCTACAGCCTTCCACCACCTCCCCCTCCAATAATAGATCTGTGTTAAGTGTCCATCTTTGGTCTTTGACCTCTGCTCTAATGGTCGGCAGGGTGACCCAAACTGGAGCATGGTCTGAGATTGTTATGCTGCCGATTTCTGCTTTCGGGCCCCTCTCTGCTAATGTGACGTCAAGGAAGAGATAGTCGATCCGGGAGTACGACTTATGTACGGGAGAGAAAAATGTATAGTCCCTAGTTGTCATATGACTTAGTCTCCAAATGTCCAGGGTCCCCAGTGTGTGGACCATGGAGCCCAGCGCCAATGAGTCCTTAGATATCAGGTGCTGAGGTCTCCCGGATCTGTCCAACACAGAATCCATAACTTCGTTAAAGTCACCCCCCATAATCAAAGAACCCCGGGTAAATGTAGTTAGTATGTTTTTCATTTTGGTGTAAAAGGTCCCCTGATGCTCATTTGGGGCGTATAGCGATGCGAGCGTGAGGTCTACATGATCCAAAACAATTTGCAAGAGCAAAAAACGCCCTCCCGGGTCTCGCCTAACTCTCATTATTTGGGCTGATATTGATTTATGGAACAAAACTGCCACCCCACGTTTTCTAGAGTCATCGGCAGAGGAAGCAAAGAAGGCGCTTGGGTATTCTGGGTGGGTTAGCAGTCGCTCATGGGCCCTGCGGAGATGAGTCTCCTGCAATAATACAATGTGTGGTTTTATCAGCTGCAGCTCTTTGAAAAATTTCTTCCTTTTCTGAGGCATGTTCAGCCCCTTAACATTGTATGATAAAATTTTTAAATCTGTACTCATTCCTGGGATGTTACATCAGCTATGATTCCCACTAAGTGGGATCCATCCACTTCATGTCTTTGTGCTATCCAGTACCAGTGGTGCCCACAACCCTTCCCAGTCCTCCCTCCCCCCTTTGATAACCCCCCCCCCTCCCTTACCCACCTCATCCCCCCCTTTCTGACACCAACTAGAGGGCTGAAGTCCCAATAGTGGGAAATGAGGAAGTAACACACCAGCATCCAGGCGACCCAGCCCCCCTGCCCCCCCCCCCCCCCCCCGAATTGCCCTATGTCATCACCAGGGTCAAGAACCCAACTTAGGCATCCGTAATCACACATCCACATGTTTAGTCCCTACCCGCCATCCATCACCTTAAACTTTCCCTCTTCATAGTCTCTTATAACTGTACAACATCATACTCAGTGTTTCCCACAACCTTAATTACCATTTCCTCTATTAATTAGTGACTTAAAGTTCACTTATGCAAGAGATGGCAATAATAAACAAAGAACAAAACATATCAAAACTTGAAACAGAGCGTAACGTTTGTTACTCTCTACATCATTACCAACCAGGAGATCAGTATCAGCCAGTGTCCCTCTGGCCAAATCTTTGGCTAAGTCCTTTGGTAGAGTGATTCTACCAGGTTGCCGCTTCAGTTCAGGTTTCTTCCACAGCCACTTTTCTTTTTGGGATATTCCTTTTAGGTGTGGCAGGGATCCTTTGCCACTTTTGGAGCTTTGTTTTCGTGGCTGGCGCTAATGCGCCTGGAGGTTTGCTCGTCTGCACCAGGCCCGCCCCATGCAGGGATTTCCACGCTTCTGCCATCGATGTAACTTTCAATTTAACACCCTGTAGCGCATAGATCAGGGAGAAAGGAAAGCCCCATCTGTATGATATCTGCTCTTTGGTTAGAATGTCCAGAACTGGTTTCATGAGACATCTTTGCTGCAGGGTGAACTGTGATAAATCTTGAAACACAGATATTTTGGCCCCGTCATATTCCAGGTTGGGCTTTTTCCTGGCGCAGTTGAGCAATTGTTCCTTTATTTCATATCGGTGGAACCGGGTGATAATATCCCGTGCTCTGTTTTCCTGCCGCTGACCCAGGGATCTATGCGCTCTATCGATCTCAATCTTTGCCCCTGCAGCCTCGGCCCCCAGCAAGCTGGCACACATTGTCTTTACAATCTGTATGACATCCTCGGTCTCTCCACCCTCAGGGACTCCGCGGAATCTGAGGTTGTTTCTCCTTCCCCTGTTTTCAAGATCATCAAGCTTGTAAGTTAGATCTAAATGCTTTTGATCTAAGGCTTGGAGATGGGTCTCGTATGAAAGCATGCTCAGAGTGCTCTTCCAGCTTAGTTTCTACCTCTTCTACTCTGTTCCCCAGCTCGCGGAGATCAGCGTCTCCATTTTATCCAGAATCTCATCCCTCGATTTATTTATATCTGTTTGTATTCCCGACAGTATCTGGCGAAGTTCGCCTGAGATTCCTTTTTTAATATGCGGTTTCCGCGATTCCGCCAACGACAGCGCTGAGTCAGAGTCAGAGGGGGAGACCGGCGCCATTACCTTGTGGCGCTTCGCGGTTTTGGTCGATCCGCCGCCAGCTGACTTCTCCTGCTCTTTAGCTCGCGCCGAAGACGCTTTACTCATCCTGCTTTCGATGGGGAGCAGCGGGGAACACTACAGGCGGTTCCCAAGAGGCTGGTGATTGCTTTTTATAGCTTCTGTAATTATCGAGGAACGGGAGCTAGAACGCTAGGCAGCCATCAGCATCGGTGACGTCACTTCCTCCCCAAACAGATGAATTTAAGGTGGCTGTAATAAAAGAAAATTCAGAAATAAGAAGGAAAATTGAACAAATGGAAAACTTTAATAGGAGACTGAACCTTCGGGTGCTTAATTTTCCCAGACTATTAGGTGTTTCTCCACAGGACATGTTTACTAGATTTTTGAAAGAAAATTTGAACTTTCCTCAAGAAGTTATTCCCCCATTGAACAAAATTTATTATGTTCCAACTACTATGAAAAAAATAGAGGGAGAAAAATCCATTGATTTGCAAAATGTTACAGCCATATTGGAACAATCACTTGAAGATGTGTCAGAAAGGGGGACGCTGATAGTTTCTTTTGTTTTCCAACAAGACTTGAACTCAATAATGAGACTTTATTTTAGATCAGCTAACCATATGTTTGGGGGCCAAAAAATTTGGCTATACCCTGATGTGACCAAGACTACTCAAGAAAAGAGGAAAAAGTTTCTTTCTATGAGGTCTAAAATTTTGGAATTAGGAGGTTCTTTCCTTCTTGCATATCCGTGTAAATGTGTCATAAGGTTAAATCAGATAAAATATGTTTACTATACACCTGATCAGCTTAAGACCTTCCTAGAAGCTAGACAACACTAGAGACATAAATATGAGAAAACGACGCCATAGTTTCTTTATTTTTGTTTGCATTAAAATAATCTTCACTTAATTCCTGCCCCCCTTTTTTCTCCTTAACAATTGAGGTCTAATGAAGCCAATGTCTAAATTATGTTATGAAAAGATAATTCTTCTGTAATAACTTTATTGTTATACCTGGCTGTATTTCACTTGAACAGTTTATGTCTGTATTAAGTTTATAAAACTAATAAAAAATTATAAATTAAAAAAATGTTCCACAGAAAACAGAAACAACAACAAGCGGAGATGGCCAGGGAGAAAATGATGTCACTGGAACCACACAGGTTATTAATCTTATCAACAATAAAATTAATAACCTGAGTGTGGCTCCAGTGACATCATTATCCTCCTGGCCACCTCCACTTTTACTGAATGGATTTTATTTTTGTTACATTTGTACCCCGCACTTTCCCACTCATGGCAGGCTCAATGCGGCTTACATATTGTATACAGGTACTTATTTGTACCTGGGGCAATGGAGGGTTAAGTGACTTGCCCAGAGTCACAAGGAGCTGCCTGTGCCTGAAGTGGGAATTGAACTAGAGAGCTGCACGGCTTCCGTCCCCGCGGGAATCCCGCGGAACCCGCGGGATTCCCGCAGGGATGGAGGCAGTTCCTGCGGGGTTCCCGCGGGGATGGAAGCTGTTCTGCGGGGTTCCCGCGGGGACGGAGTCAGTTCCTGCGGGGTTCCCGCGGGGATGGAACCAGTTCTGTGGGCTTCCCGTGGAATTGTAAGCTCCACCTGCACCAGCCTCTCATCTACCGAATACTAATTTCTTTGAGTACTGTCTCCTCCTCCTCCTCCTCCTCCTCCTCCTCCTCCTCCTCTTTGCTTTAACAGCATAAATGTGGAAAGTCTTCCATTAAGGAGGTGGTAGAGTCACAAATGATGACGGAATTCAAAAAGGCATGGGATGAACACAGAGGATCTCTAATTAGAAAATGGAAGTTATATAAAACCTAACCTTAAATGGCTGCATGTGTTTGGATGTGTCAAGTGATGCTTAGATGGGGACTCTGGCTGTGATGAACTAGAGCTGATACCTGGCAGACTTGTATGGTCTGTGTCTCATACATGGCAATCTGGTGTAGGATGGGCTGGAAAGGGCTTAGACAGCAACTTCAGTGGCTGGAACATGAGGACAGTGCTGGACAGACTTTTATGGTCTGTGTCCCACAAATGAGAACATGAATAGGCTGGAGTGGGCTTCGATGGCAACTCCAGCAGTTGGAACATAAGGATGGGGCCAGATAGACTTCTGTGGTCTTTGTTCCAGAAACACGAAAGAAAGACCATAATCAAGTATATAATATCACACTCGTTGATTTAATGATGAATTGATCATGAGTGTGACTATTGGGCAGAGTGGATGGACCGTTCAGGTCTATTTGCTGTCACTTACTATGTTACTATTAATCCTCTTTGCTCCCAGGCTGGTGCACAGACCTCAGCTCTGACACAGGCACGAGAATCAGATGTCACCTGACCTACTGGCGCGTGCATGTGGCGACCTCTCAGCACACACTGCCAGTGAATCAGAGACAAATTTTACATGTGCGCACCAGAGTGTTCCAAGTTCCAACTTCCGTTCCTTTCTTGCCTACAGTGCTGTGGCTCAAATCCAGAGAGAGACTGAGGGAGCTGACTGGAACTTTCTTTTATGTACTATTAAATTCTTACGGGGATGGGTGGGGATGGTTTAAATTCTTGCGGGGACGGGTGGGGACGGGTTGGGATAGTTTAAATTTTTGCGGGGATGGGTGGGGATGGGTATGATTCCAGTGGGGATGGGTGGGGACGGGTAAGATTCCAGCGGGGACGGGCGGGGATGGGTAAGATTTCTGTCCCCGTGCAACTCTCTAAATTGAACTCAGTTCCTCAGGACCAAAGTCCACCACCCTAGCCACTAGGCCACTCCTCCACTAGGCCTGCTGAATGTTCACCGGACCTAAAGGAAACTGATATTCTATGGTGCAGCCACCACTTACATGTACATTCATTGTGACTGTTTATATGGATAGTGCTGCTAAATATACAGGGTCAGCACTTACCTTTATATGGTGATAGACCAGGAAGAAGATCAGGTTCTCTCTATTGGGTATTCGAGGTGGCTTTAAACACTAGAGTGGTAAGCACAACTGCCCTGTCAGTCACTTGTACAAATCCCAGGTCCAAATGGTCAGCTAGCTGATACTTAAACTTGCCTTGGAGCAAGTGAGAATGCAGATGTCTTGTATTTTGTAAGTATACATGTCTCGCCATTGGAAAGTTGGAAATATATGCATTGTTTTTGTTCCTGCCTAAAACATGTCTGCAACATGCCCCCTTCAAAACTCTGTTCTACGGATATAACCAGTGCATTTTGTCTAGCAAAAAAGGTGCCGGTACTCAAATGCCAGGCCACCCTTCAGGGGTGGAGTGATCATTGAGGGACTCACCCCACAATAGCCAGGACCCCTACAACCAGTTATAGAATCTATGACAAGGCAGAATTTGTATGTAGAACCTGAGCTCTTTCATTAAAATATGAGAACCATGGGTCAAGTTTAGCAGACAGTGGAAAAGGTGCCGGTACTCAGTACCCCTATGTACCCCCTCAAAAAAAGCCCTGGATATAACAATGTAAGAGATGGCTTTTCTAAACGCCATTACTTGTGGAGGGTAATCTTATGAAGACACTAGTGGAACCCAGCCCATTTCCTCAACAATGAAACAGGCCCTAGAAAGGCTCTCTTGTAAGCAATTTTTTTGTCTCTCCCCTGCCCTCCCCTCCATGTCCAGTGATTCTTCCCTTCCCTCCCCTCCATGTCCAGTGATTCTCCTCTTCCCTGCCTAGGGTTACCATATTTTGTCCCCCAAAAAGGAGGACACACGCCCCACCCCACCACATACCCACCCCACCCCTTTCATACCACATCACACCCCCTTTCACACCCTCACTCCACCCCCTGTCACATTTTCCCCTCCCCCCTGTCACACACCCCGTCACCCCCCTCCCCTTACCTTACTACTGGCCTGATGGTTTAGTGACCTCTTCGGGGCAGGAAAGAGCCCCCTCTTTCCTGCCTGGAGCGCTGCCCTGCATGCATCCTTCCTGTTGCTGATCTCGGCGCCGATTCAAAATGGCCGCCGAGAGTTGAAGTCTCGTGAGGTCACTTCAACTCTCGGTGGCCATTTTGAATCAGCGCTGAGATCACCAACAGGAAAGATGCATGCAGGGCAGCACTCCGGGCAGGAAAGAGGGGGCTCTTTCCTGCCCCGAAGGCGGAAGAGGTCACTAGACCACCAGGGCAGTAGTAACTAAGGGGAGGGGAGGCTAGCAATCTGCCCGTTTGTCCGGATTTCTGGACAAATGGGCAGGCTGGCGGGCTGTCCTACGGTTGCCCGGACATGTCCTCAAAAAGAGGACATGTCCGGGTAAATCCGGACATATGGTAACCCTATCCCTGCCCTCCCGTCCGTGTCCCGCGATTCTCTTCTCTCCTGTCCTCTCCTCCCATCCCATCCATGTCCATCGATTCTACTCTGCTCTGCCCTGCCCTCCCCTCGATGTGCCGCAATTCTCTCTTCCTTTGTACCTAATCGTTTTCTGGCTGGCCTGGCTGGCTTCCCTTCTGTTGGTAACATCCTGACGTCAGCTCGCCTCCAGCGTTCCCTTCCCTCTCACTATTCCGCCCTCTGACATCATTACATTTTGACATGAGGGCGGGGCAGTGAGGGGGAATGGAACGCTGGAGGCTGGCTGACGTCATGAGATGTTACGAACCCAGGCAGCCAGACAGTGATGGAACGTTGGAGGTGCAAATTATTATATAGGATTTGCAAGCATGTTTGGCACTATACCGATGTATATTGCCTCATAAAATTACTGTGTGTATACTTGTATGTGTCTTTAGTCTAGGCATGTTCTGGGGCGGAGTTTGGAGAGAGCATGGATGGTGTTGCAATTTACACACTTACTTTATAACATACACATATTCATTTACACCTGCTCAAGCAAATGTTCATTTGATTTCTGCGGGATTTGTTCTAATATTTTGAGAATTCATATAGTCATGTGCCTATCCTGCCAATATTCAAAACCATTTAACTGGCCAGGAACGGCACCTGGCCAGCTAAATGGTACTTATTCCGCTATCTGCTGATATTCAGCGGGAGATAGTCAGCTGTCTCCCGCTGAATATTCCCAGTTAGCGCCTAACGGATAGCTGGTTATATCGCGCAATATAACCGGCTATCTACCGATTTTCAGCACATTTTGGCTAAGTTTGGTGGCCAAATCTGGCCATTTCAATAGCAGGTCTATCTTTGGCCACTGTGAACTTAGCTGTCCAGAGCTGAACATCGATTTGGCCATCTATGTTCTCAGCAGCCAAAAATAAACCAGATTTTCAGTTTTATATTTATATTTAAAGGCACAGAAAACAGATACCAATGTGTACTTCACATTCAGGTTTGCCCAGTTCATGTGCACAGGAGCTACACTTAACACGAAACTCTTCTGCACATGCACCAAGTACACCCCCCTCCTTTGCTTTCGCTGTAACAGCACGCATATGATTTGCATACCATTTCCTTTGAGCATTGGCGAGATAATTTTGTGCGCTGTTCTGGCAGTATAGTTTCTGAGCTGTTGGCTTACCGCGGGAGTTCTGAGCATTGGGGCCTGAGTTCTTTTGAGGTAATCTAGGTAAAAACATTTGACCAGCATACACCCCTTTATCTTACCTTCGTACTTTGGGGTACCTCAGGTTACTTGTTTGTGTGACAGTCTTGCTGTGTTAGACTTCTCATTTTGTTGTACACTAGTGTGTCATGTCCGATTGCAGGAAGAGCATGAGAAGCTTCTCAGGAGGATGGAGGAAAGAATGTTAGAGGTAGAAATGAATCTGAAGAATGTGCGCGTGATGCTTCAAGAGAAAGTGAATCAGCTGAAGGAGCAGGTAAGTGCCTGTGACTCCTGCTTCTTGTAAGTAGGTATAGTCTTGATGCACTTGGAAGTCTATGAAGCACAGCATGTAGGGTGAAGGAAACCATGCCTATGAAAATGAGACTAGGGGTGTGCAGCCCAAAATTTTTCATTTCTTTAGTTTCCTGTGCCATTCACAGCAAATGTCAGGAACAGTGTGTACTATCAGGAAACAGTGTGCATTCTGTACCAAGAGTGTGCACTGTAACAAGGAGGTTGATATTCAAAAGTGAAATGGTTCCTGTCTGGTTAAATCACATGTACTGGGCTAACAGCTCATTTTAAGTGGACTTAACCAGTTAGTACTGCTCAAAATGTCTGGTTAGTGCCTAATGCAAAACTAGCTGTTTTGGGAGTATTCCAGGGGCGGAGTCAGCACTTGGCCAGTTAAGTGCTGATGACATCACCCACTTGTGTGCCTGATTCAGTCTGCTTGTTTTATTTATTTATTTATAGCATTTATATCCCACATTTTCCCCACCCGCGGCAGGCCCAATGTGGCTTACAACAGTAAAGGGCTGAAAAGGCTTACATTTACAATCAAGTACATGGAAGTAGGAGTGATCAGTAAGTAATTACAGAGAAGGGGAAGGGGTAAGAAAGTGGAGGATGTCATTAAGATAGGTACAGTTCAACAGTTAGGGATGCAACGGCGGGACTTTAGCATAAGCTATTCCAAATAAGGTGGTCTTGAGTGCTTTTCTGAAGGTCAGATGATCGGGAGTAGTTTTTACAGATTTAGGTAATCCATTCCACAAATGAGCACCAACATAGGGGAAGGTGGATGCGTAAGTGGCTTTATACTTGAGGCCAGAACATGTAGGGTAATGGAGAGTTAAGTACAAACGAGATGATCTCTCAGAGTTCCTAGGTGGTAAGTTGATAAGGTTATCCATATAAGCTGGAGCTTCTCCGTAGAGGATTTTATGCACCAGGGTAACTGATCACCTGAAGAAACTCATACCAAACTAGCCTGCTGTGGGCACATTCTACATGCTACCCAAGATCCACAAACCGAGAAACCCTGGCAGACCAATCATATCAGGTATTGGCACACTCACGGAAGAAATATCTGGATTCATAGAGGGAATTCTGAAACCTCTCATACACAAAACTAACAGCTTCATACAAGACACCACAGACTTTCTAAATAAATTGAAAAATATCAAGCAACTACCACCTAACACCCTTCTGGTCACGATGGATGTAGAATCACTATACAGCAACATTCCACATGCGGATGGCATAGCTGCATGTGGAAGACTCCTAAAAAAATCCACACTGGACCATCAATACTCACCAGAAACTATTACAAAATTAATCAAATTCATTTTAACTCACAACTACTTCCGCTTTAACAATATCATCTATCTGCAAATAATGGGCACTGCGATGGGCACCAGGACAGCACCCCAATATGCCAACCTTTTTATGGCTGAGCTGGAAGAGACATTTCCGAATACACACCAGACCAAACCTCTAAAATACTACCGGTACATCGATGACATTTTTATGATTTGGACGGAGGGTGAAGAAACTCTGAAACAATTTTTTTCTGCCTTCAATACATACCATCCTACAATCAGATTCAAAATTGACTACTCCCCAGAAAAAGTCAATTTTTTGGACACCACGGTCTCAATCAGTGATGGCTGTATACAAACATCTATATACAAGAAACCCACAGACAGATGCAGCTACCTCCACAACTCCAGCTTCCATCTTTCACATACAAAAAGATCCATCATTTACAGCCAAGCCACAAGATACCACTGTATCTGCTCTGACCCAGGGGACAGAGACAGACACCTTAAAAGCCTGACTGCATCCTTCAAACAGAAAGGCTACAACCCCAAAATAATCTCCAAGAATATTGCCTCCTCCCTCAAAACACCCAGGGAAAATCTGCTACAGTACAAGGAGAAAAAATCCACAGACAGAATCCCCCTTGTAGTGACATACAATCCAGAGCTGAAAAAACTGAGGAAAATCATAAGAGATCTACAACCTATACTCCAGGAGGATGAATTACTGAAAGAGATATTCCCATCCCCACCAGTACTGGCCTTCCGACAGCCACCCAACTTAAAACACAAGCTAATCAGAAGTAAACTTCCATCACAGACTGAAAAGGAACAGAAGGGCACACATCCCTGTAATTTATCCAGTTGCAAACTATGCCAAAATATTTCACAGGACCCCACAGTTATCCACAAAGGAAAGATATTCAACATAAAGGGATCTTTCACTTGCTTAACTTCCAATGTGGTATATATCATTCAGTGTAAAAAATGTAACGAAGGATGCTATATTGGAGAAACAGGCCAGATGCTTAAGACAAGATTCAATTTACATAGACATCACATGAACAATACAGCCAGTAGGGCCCCCACCCCGGTGGGACAGCACTTCACAGAACCAGGACACTGTACCAGTGATTTCACAGTAAGAATACTGAAAGGTAACTTTAAAACCATACAAGAACGTAAGACCTTTGAAGTCAGAATGATTCGAATATTTTAACACCCAACAGAAAGGACTTAACAAGAATCTGGGGTTCCTAGCCCATTATAAACCATAAAGCTGTATGTCTCTGTTGATCACCCCACCCCTCACCTATCCACACCCATCCTGTTAGAATATCAATGATATGCTTTGATGTCCCCATGCATACCTCCTACCCACCCCCATCCTCCCACCCTGTCAGACTGTCAATGCTTGAATGTTTTCACTTATATACACTGTCAGCTATCACATTTGCTTATTTCCGATCTGACGAAGAAGGGCAACCTTCGAAAGCTAATCAAGAAATGTATTAAGTTATGTCCAATAAAAAAGGTATCATCTTATTTTCTTTTCCATGTTTTATTTTGTTTGATTTCTATTGATGCACCAGGGTACAAACTTTAAAAGTGATCCGGTCTTTAACTGGTAGCCAATGTAGTTTCTCACGCAGACAGAAAGTATTGGGTTTCCATTTAATTTTTTTGTTTCCAAATTTCTAATTTGTGGTCAACTATTCTGTGTTTTGTGAAAGTCCAGTTGTGTTTCATGTGAGTGACTTAAGTGAAGCATTTCATTAGTAAGTATGGATCTGCAGAAATTTTATGTGTTATATTATAGTGCTACCTAGTTATGCATAGGTTTCTTGTTGTGCAGTCTTGGAAATAAGTGCTGCTATGGTATGACAGGGTTGTTACGGGTACTAATTGTGAAATTATACAAAACCTGAAAAAGTCCCCAACGTGTTTGATAGTGGAGAGATATGTTGCTGTTAATGAGATTATTTTGTATGATGAGTTCTATAGGGAAATATCCTAGTTCAGCTCTGCACCTATTGATAGGGAGAGGGAGAGTTTTTGTTTACGCAAAATACATGTTTACTTTTGACTCTGAATTGTTATACTGCATCATTCATCAGGTGTGTCCAGACAGAAAAAATTGAGAACCACTGTTTTATAGAGATGCATTTTGCTTATTTCTGTTGCCTGTCTTTTATTTTGAGTGTAAGTTTTGTTAACTCAACACCCAATATACAAACATGATTAAATTCCCTTGCTATTGAATTCTCTCTTGATTGTCTTCATCATTCATGCGGATAGCTAGGCATGGTCGAGAGGTCTTTTAGAATGAGGTGAATAATAAGCTAAGTAGCTATAATAATGCTTTTTTTCTTTTTAGTTGGAGAAGAATGCAAAATCAGACCTGTTGCTGAAAGACTTATATGTGGAAAATGCACAGCTAATGAAAGCTCTGCAGGTTACAGAGCAGAAGCAGAAAAATGCTGAGAGAAAAAACTTTATTTTGGAGGAGAAGATTGCAGCCCTTAATAAATTGATCCAAAAAATAGCTCCAGCATCTCTCACAGCATAATGCTACAGGATGGCGAAACATTTGGATGCAGATACCATCTATCCACTGAAGAAGAGCAGCACTTTATCAACAGCTAAGACCCATCATTAACAACCATGCATATGCTTTTATGCTATGGTTTGGACCTGTCCAGTGATAATTGAACTGCTGGCTTAGACCTGGTCATTGGAGACATTATCGCTGGTTCTATGCTTTTCAATGCCTTCTTTGTAAATTTGCTTGGGGATGGGGTAGGAGAAAATGGCAATGAACTTTAAAAAGATTTGGCTCTGTGGCTCTAGTCATACCGCTGGAGATTCAAGTTTCTGCCTCTGGCATAGCGGCACCAGCAGAAATTGGGTGTGTTATGGGTCTGATGTGCCCGTGCTATAGAAAAGAGAGAGGGAAGACAATTGTGGTGAACCTTGCTGGTCAAGAGGCAGCAGTGAAGGCTAGTCTTTGGGTTGGGGCACAGTTCCCTCCTGGCTTTAAAGAGACCAGTGAAGGGCTTACACATCCTGTATGAGGTGGGGGATTAATAAAGAAGAAAATATAGAATGTGATATATAAAAGAGAGCTTATTTTTGCTTTGTTGGGTTTTTGAGACTGCACGACTTCAGTGTGTGGAAAAAACAGATCAGCCTGCAAAAGCACATTGTACCACAGTATTGTGTTCTCTCTCAGGACCGTACAGTATTTATTTGTAAGGGCAGGATAGTTTATTCTAATCAAGAAGCAATTCTCTTCTTTTTGGCTGTTTTTTTTTGTAAAATATGTATACAAATGTACAGTTTTTATACAATGTTATCTAGAACGTATATATTTATACAGTGTGGCAATGAAATAAAAGACATTCCAGTGATATGAATATATTGTTGTAAGATACAGTGAACCTCTATATTTACAACTTGGATTTAAGCCATACTGATTAGGAATACTTTAGTATGTGACAAAATGTTTTGTTTTATTGAAAAAGTAAAACATTTTTATCTGTTATACACACAAGAAAAAGAACAAAAATGACGATTATAGCACAAAATAATGTGAAGACACTTTTCATCATCCAGCCATATAACAGAATCAATACCAACCACATATGATACAATCAGGCTTATTTTCAAAAGAGAAGAACACCCATCTTTTGACACAAATTGGAAGATGGGCGTCCTTCTCACAGGGTTGCCCAAATCGGTATAATCGAAAGCCGATTTTGGGCATCCCCAACTGCTTTCTGTCACGGGGAAGACCAAGGTTCACGGGGGCATATCACAGGCTTAGTGAAGGCGGGACTTGGGCGTGCCTAACACATGGACGTCCTCGACCCATAATGGAAAAAAAAGGGCATCCGTGATGAGCACTTGGACGACTTTACCTGGTGATGTTTTTTTTTACGACCAAGGCACAAAAAGGTACCCGAACTGACCAGATGACCACTGGAGAGAATCAGGGATGACCTCCCCTTACTCCCCCAGTGGTCACTAACCCCCTCCCACCCTAAAAAAAAACATTTTAAAAAATATTTTTTGCCAGCCTCAAATGTCATACTCAGGTCCATCACAGCAGTATGCAGGTCCCTGGAGCAGTTTTAGTGGGTGCAGTGCACTTCAGGCAGGCAGGCAGGCAGGCAGGCAGACCCAGGCCCACCAACCCCCCCCCACACACATGCTACACTTGTGGTGGTAAATGTGAGCCCTCCAAAACCCACCACAAACCCACTGTACCCACATATAGGTGCTCCCCTTCACCCGTAAGGGCTATGGTAGTGGTGTACAGTTGTGGGTAGTGGGTTTTGGGGGGGCTCAGCACACAAGGTAAGGGAGCTATGTACCTGGGAGCAATTTCTGAAGTCTACTGCAGTGCCCCCTAGGGTGCCCGGTTGGTGTCCTGGCATGTCAGGGGGACCAGTGCACTACGAATGCTGGCTCCTCCCATGACCAAAGGGCTTGCATTTGCTCGTTTCTGAGATGGGCATCCTTGGTTTCCATTGTTGCCGAAAATCAGAAATGACCAAGTCTAGGGACGACCATTTCTAAAGTCGACCTAAATTTCAGGATTTGGGCATCCTCGACCGTATTATCGAAACTAAAGACGGATGTCTATCTTGTTTTGATAATATGGGTTTCCCTGCCCCTCCACCAGGACGTTTTGCGAGGACGTCCTCAGCAAAACTTGGGTGTCCCTTTTGATTATGCACCTCAATATCAACACCAACCAAAGCAGAACATCATTTTGAAATTTCAGGATTTTTATGTTCTCAGGATCCCTTTCATTAAGCCACATAGGTGCCTACGTGCGCCCAACATGCGCTAAAATGGAGTTACTGCCTGACTACCACATGGCTCTTGCGGTAATTTCATTTTGGCGCGTGTCCGATACACGAATCTGAAAAATATTTTTTATTTTCTGGTGCACGTAGCAGACGCACACCAAGTGGCATCTGATGCACATAGGTCATTACCACCCAAATTCTTTACCACTAGGTCTATGGCTGGCGATAAGGTCTCAGACCCAAAATGGGAGCACAGCAATTTTGATTTTGCCACATGTCCATATTTGGCCAAATAAAGGCCTTTATTCTGTGTGCACCCAAAACCCGCACCTACACTACCCACAGGCCATTTTTCAGTGTGCCTTTGTAAAAGGACCCCTCAGTTTTTGTTTATTGATATACTGCCTTTTCTGATGAGAAAATCAAAGCATGCTGTTAAGGATGCCATGTTTGAGCACAAAGATGGTCAACCATATGGACATCTATGATCAACATATTTTGAGAGGATCATACTCCTCCCTGTCTCTTCAGAGTTTTAGCACAGTCATTGTCACTAGAAGGATTAGATCATACACACATAGAAGACCCTCTATCCAATCTAGGTAGAAATCACCTTAAAGCCAATTTGTAGCAAATCGCTATCCTCGAACAGAGAAGTATCTAGAGGAGAAGCAGACTGATCTACAGTGGGAGTTCTCCATTCCTGGATTATCTTGTTTGCTATTCCTCTGTCCTAAATCCATTCATAACACTAAAGGACCCATTATGGTTTAGCAATTTTAGCTGGGAGCTCTGGGTGACAACCAGAAGTGTGCTGTTGCTCTCTTTTTTTAAGGATAGTCCTGTAGTAGATTGTTCCTGGGGATTTGGCTCTGTTGATTTTCTTTCACTTTTCAGTAGGTGGATACTATTTCTGAAATGTATGTTGTAGTTCCTTCTAGCACTCACAACTATAATCACTAAAATATATGATCAAGAATCTACCATCTATCATGGACAACAATACTACCCACTCACAGTCCTGGCTCACTGACAGACCCTAATCTCAAATGGATATCCACCAGCAAATACAAACCTCACTATAATGGCATCACTCATGACCCAGGTGCTGCCACAAACCCACAAATTCTGTCCTCATACGTATTAGGGCAACCCTATAGCAGAATGCAATAACATGGACTATGACATACAGGGCTCATTCACCTACTCTTCCTCTAAAGGAATATGTGCCATCATCTGACATCATTGTCCCTCTGCTGTCTACGCAAACAGGTCAGGTCCTAAGAAAAATTAAAATTAAATGGACAAAATATGAATTTAGAAAGGGCAACATTTAAAAACCAGTAAGACAGCATTTTGACTTTCTAAGACACTTTATCTGAGCAGGTTGTTGTACTCTCATAAGGAATTTTCTAAGGAGTATTTAAGAACAAAAAAGCTGAATAAGAATCCATCAAGAAACTAAACATCATTGCCCTAGCTCTGAATATATGGCACCAAGAGTATACTTTACGTAATCTAGGGGCCCTTTTACTAAGCCATGTAGGCGTGTACTTATGTCCTATGTGAGTAAGTTTTGAACTACCGCCCGGCCACCACGTGGCCCAGGTGGTAATTGAATTTTTTACATGCACCTGCTACGTGCACTGGAAATTTTCCAGCACACGGCGCTAACTAGGCAGTAATTGGCATTGTACGTGTGCTGACGATTACTGCCCGGTTAACGCATGAGACCTTACTGCTAAGTCAATGGATGGCGGTAAGGTCTCAAGCCCAAAATGAACACGTGCCAATTTTCAATTTGCTGCACGTCCATTTTCAGCCCCAAAAAAGGGCCTTTTTTGCAGATGCACTGAAAAATGGATCCGTGCGTGTCCAATACACGTGTCTACACCAGCACAGGCCATTTTTCGGTGCACCTTAGTAAAAGGACCCCTAATTCATTTATGGTAACTGCAAACACTAAGCTTGATTAAAACTCAAAAGGCAAACACAGAAAGAAGTCAATTTTAGTCTTAAAACATGGCATGAGAATGGCAGTTCTGCCACAGCCAATTATCTCAAAGAAAAACTAATATATGACTGTAAAGGGTGCTTACTATCTCTCTCCCTCAGAGATATAGGTCCACCGTCCTGCTATAATTGAAACAGAGTTCAGTATGCTGCCATGTTTTTAACCACTAGCAGTGTCACATGACCCAATTCCAAAACATCAAAACTCCTTTAGAGTGAAAACGAGTATGTATGAAAATTTATAGCAAAAAGCATGATGAATATTCAAAAATACATAAGATTTATACAGAGGAACATCCCTGATCCCGTTCTAATATCTTGAACTATTCAAATGCTAAAAAATTTTTTTTTGTTACATTTGTACCTTGTGTTTTCCCACTCATGGCAGGCTCAATGCAGCTTACATGGGGAAATGGAGGGTTAAGTGACTTGCCCAGAATCACAAGGAGCTGCCTGTGCCTGAAGTGGGAATTGAACTCAGTTCCTCAGGACCAAAGTCCACCACCCTAACCACTAGGCCACCCTAACTAAACCACACAAAAGTCATATCAATTGACAGAGGACCATCAGGGGAGCTGAACCGCATTATTATTATTATTATTTTTTTTTTTACAATTTTCTCACCTTCCTAACACTGGAAAACAGAAACAAAAAGCCATGTACTCCTGCTCTGCATTGCAGTGATGTTTATACATTGCAATGAAGTGTATGACAGGTCTATGCCATTTTAATCAATGTATAAGCATCAGAAACTGAAGGGCTTCATGAAAACATAAATTCAAGACTAAAAAATAATAATTTTGGGTAAAGAACAATACATTCATGGTGCCTTTGTATTTATTCATATATGTTACCAAAAATTAACCTTAATTGGAAATCAAATTAAATAAGGGGTCCTTTTACTAAGGTGTGTTAACGGATTAGCATGTGCCAAATGCTAAGAAATCCATAGGTATAAAATGGGCTTATTAGCATTTATTATTTATTGCATTTGTATCCCACATTCCCCCACCTATTTGCAGGCTCAATGTGGCTTACATAGATGTGTTAATATTGTCATTTAAGGATATCAGATACAGTTAGTAATGTGTAGCGATCAAGGAAGGGAAGAGAGAAGGAAGAGAGTGACTGGGGTAGTTATAGAAGGTGGGCGTTCATAATTGAGTGGCTTGGTGAGGTGACTTAGTGAGGTAGTAGGCTTTCATTGTAGGCCTTATTGAAGAAGAATGGTTTCAGGCTAATTGTTAGGGTGTGCTAATCCATTAGCACACCTTAGTAAAAGGACCCTTAAATAAATAATATATGCATAGTAAAAGGATACATGATGGTAAATCTAAATCAATCAATAAATAGTATATAAACATTGAAATTGTCTTTCAGACATCTACAGAAAATGGATAAACATAAGAGATCCAGCGATAAAAACATTAGAGGTACAGTAATAAATGTCTGCAGTGGTAAAAACAATACAATACATAAAAATCTGGGGAGCTAATGGTCTCAAAATACATAACCCTCCATTGCCCCATGTAAGCCACATTGAGCCTGCCATGAGTGGGAAAGCGCGGGGTACAAATGTAACAAAAAACCCCATTAAATATATGTACTAAAATATTAAGATGAATTTATGAATCATACATAAACTGAAAGATCACATTCCTGATTTAAACCATGAGGATGAACTGTATTAAACTGAAAAATAAGTTTTGTTCTGACCTTAACAAATATCTGATCCAGATTTCCTCCTCTCTAAGATCATCTAGGTTGTAGTATAACACAAACCTCCTGAGATTCAAAAGCACTTAACTAGCCAGGATTGGCACCTGGCTGGTTAAATGCCCCATAACCGGCTATCTGCAAATTTTCAGCAAGACATGGCCAGCCATGACCCGAGGAAAATTTGTGGTTAGTGGATAGCTGGTTATATTGTGCAATATAACCAGCTATTTGCTGATTTTCAGCACAAGTTTGGCGGCCATAATTGGTCACCTGAATATCAGGCCTATTTTTGGCCGGTTCAAAGTTAACCGGCCAGCGCTGAATATTGGCTTGACTGATTAAGTTTGAACAGGCCAAAAATAAAACATATTCAATAAGTCATTGGAAATGGCCCAGTATTGAATATCCAGACTCAGCACCGACCGTGGGAGAGAGTCAGGCTAACTCCCACAGTCTGAATATCAGGCCCAAGATCTATAATATTCAAAGGAGTGACTCATCTGGAGCAAATTTTCCACCAATGGTTTATCTTGTGCCTTACATTTCAGGGCACTCATATTCAATAATTCTCTTATTAAAATGATGTGCAGTTTTCCCAATATATATTAATCTACATGGTCACACAGCTGTATATACCAGACCTATAGTCTTACAATTGCTGAACTGTCTCAACTTGAGAATCTGACCTGTCCTAGAGTTCTTTAAAAATTTTTTCTGCATATTAACTGTACATATCAAACAATTACCACATCTGTAATGTTCCAAAGAGCACTTATCCTCCCTTTTAAGTTCTGGCAAAGATAATGGTCTCAAAAGTTCTTTTCCCTTTTATGTACCATTGTTAATTATTACTGAAAAGACAGGCCAGATTTTGGATAATGTGCCAATCTCTTTAGATAAGGCATTGAATGTCAATGCAAATATGATTTTCTCTCTCTTAGTTGTTGTTTTTTTGTGGGATTGAGGGCAGTTTCTCTTTTGATGAGTGCCATGCGCCTATATCCCTCATTGATACACACTGTTCTGGGTACCCTTTCTTTGAATCTTTCATTTCTACTGATCTTCTTTTGAAGGTCACAGGATCAGAACACAACCTTCTTATCCTCAAAAACTTACTATATGGTACATTATCTTTGAATGATTTATTGTGACATCTGTAATCTAAAAGTTTGTTGACACCTGTTGGTCTCCTATACAAATCAGTGCTGAATTTACTATCATCATATGTAATTAAAATGTCCAGGAATGGGATACTTCTATTGTTTGCTTGTATTTGAATTTTTAGATTAGGACCTAAACTATTTAACCATGATGGAACTTGTTCAAATCTTCAACTGTACCATGCCAAATCATGCATCCATCATCTATGTAACATTTCCAGAGGAAAATATAGTCCTTGTATGGATGATCAAGAAAGAATTTCTCTTCAAAATCTAAAACATCAGAGAGGCATATTTTCAAAGCACTTAGGAGCCCTTTTACAAAGCATTGGAAAGCCCAACGTGGGCTTCTCTCATGCTATCCCGGAACGACCGCTGGCCCAACACAGCCACAGGCAATAGTTCCAGCTTCAGTGCACTATTTCCGTCGCTCTGGAGAAAATTTTTTTTTATAGCACAGCACTAACCCAGCAATAATCGGGCATCACCATGTGCTGCCGAGTTACTGCCAGGTTACCGCAGGAGCCCTTACTGCCACATCAGCTTTTTACCCGCTGCAGTAAAAAGGGCCCGGGCACACAGGAAAAACAGACCCCTTAGACTTACAAAGTTCCATAGTAACCTATGGAAATTTGTAAGTCTAAGTGCTTTGAAAATGAGACCCAGAGGGTGCCAATCACTCAAAAGTAACTTACCCTATAGCCATTTTTAGAGGATAAGAAGGTTGTGTTCTTATCCTATGACCTTCAGAAGAAGATTGGTAGAAATGAAAGAAAGATTCAAAGAGAAAAATTACCCAGAAAAGTGTATCAATGAGATATATACTGTAGATATGCAGCACTCATCAAGAGAGAAACTGACATTCAAATCCCTATCTAAAGAGATTGTCAAACATTTTAAAAAACATTGGTATATCATCTAAAATCTTGCCTGTCTTTCCAATAAAGAATTAATGATAGCACATAAAAGAGGAAAGAACCTTCAAGACCTGTTGCTAGAACTTAAAAGAGAAGATAAGCGTCCGCTGAGATACTACAGATGTAATTGTTCGATATGTACAGTTAATATATATAACAGATGTAACTGTTTGATATGTACAGTTAATATGCAAACTTTCAAGGACGCAAACTTTCAAGGACTCTAGGACAGACCATAGTCTCAAGTTCAGACAGTTCAGCAATTGTAAGAGTTTAGATATGGTATATGCAGCTGTATGTCCCTTCAGATTAATATATATTGGGAAAACTGCTCATCATTTTAATAACAGAATTATTGAATATGAGTGTCCTGAAAAGTACGGCACAAGGTAAAACATAGCTGGAACATTTGCTCCAAATGAGTCACTCCTTTGAAAATTATAGATTTTGTGTTTTGCTATAACATAGATGTTCTTGGAAAGGAGGAAATCTGGATCAGATATTGTTAACGTCAGAAAAATGACATATTTTTCAACAATACAGTTCATCCACATGGTTTGAATCAGGAATTTGATCTTTCAGTTTATTTAAGATTCAATTTATTCAAAAGCATGGATTGAGACAAAGTCAACATGGATTTAGTGAAGGGAAATCTTGCCTCACTAATCTACTACATTTCTTTGAAGGGCTGAACAAACATGTGGATAAAGGTGAGCCGGTTGATATTGTGTATCTGGATTTTCAGAAGGCGTTTGACAAAGTACCTCATGAAAGACTCCAGAGGAAATTGGAGAGTCATGGGATAGGAGGTAGTGTTCTATTGTGGATTAAAAACTGGTTAAAAGATAGAAAACAAGAGAGTAGGGTTAAATGGTCAGTATTCTCAATGGAGAAGGGTAGTTAGTGGGGTTCCCCAGGGGTCTGTGCTGGGACCGCTGCTTTTTAACATATTTATAAATGACCTAGAGATGGGAGCAACTAGTGAGGTAATTAAATTTGCTGATGACACAAAGTTATTCAAAGTAATTAAATCGCAAGAGGATTGTGAAATATTACAAGAGGACCTTACGAGACTGGGAGACTGGGTGTCTAAATGGCAGATGACGTTTAATGTGAGCAAGTACAAAGTGATGCATGTTGGAAAGAGGAACCCGAATTATAGCTACGTCATGCAAGGTTCCATGTTAGGAGTCATGGACCAAGAAAGGGATCTAGGTGTCGTCGTTGATGATACGTTGAAGCCTTCTGCTCAGTGTATCTTCTTTAATACCACTGGTAGAAACGCTGAAGAAATACTTTAGAGAGATTTTGGGAATGTCTTCTGATTGTTTCCCGCCAATTATTAAGGCTCAGTATATTACTGGGATAAAGAAAATGAATCAAAATCCACAACATGATTTGAACTTAACAGAATTCCTAGAAAGTTCAATGGAAGTTATATCAGAAAGAACAACAATGCTAGTAGCGTTCGCACTGTAGCCAGATTGGAATAATGTGTTTAGATTATATTTCCGCCACATTAATGATGTATTCCTAAGATCTAAGATTCAGATTTTCCCGGACTTATCGAGGTACATTAAAAAAAGAAGAAAAGAATTCTTGGCATTAAAACCATGATTGCTTAGTTTAGGAGGGACTTTCCTCCTTAAATATCCTTGTAGATGCATTTTTTCTTTAAATTCTTCTATATATATTTTCCTTGAACCTGGGAAGTTATCAGAATTTATAGTTAGTAAAGAATAATGTTGGAGAAATTCTTGATTGCAGTAACTCTACTCGGCTGTGTACTCTTTATCTCCTTCCACTCTATGGAGGAAAAGCCTCAATTGACGATCGGGTACTCCTTTGTTGAGCATTTATTCAACTTAAAGGAGCACCATCAATTCATCATAGGCTCAAAAACCTCCTTGATGATAAAGTCCCCACAAAAACACGAATCAATTATCTGTTAGTGTAGTGGGGTGTACTTATGTTTCCAGCATATCTATCTATCTTGTAGAGACGTTGAAATTGACGATCACATAGTCGGAAGGGGTGGGGCTTAGCCTATAGCGTCTGATGTCAAGCTATATAAACCACCGCCATTTTCCACAACTCACACTGATGAATAAGAACCAGCAATGAATGTGAGGGAGAATTCTGGATGATGAGGGAGGTCTACTTTGGAGAATTTAGTGGTGTAATATGACTTCTTTTTTGCAGATAAACAGTCGAATGGTGCCATGGACCCTGATGCAGAGATCGAAACTCGGGCCGAAGTTGGGCCGTGCATGGAGTTTATAGACTGATACGCTGGAAAGATAAGTATCGCTAATAGGACAGGCCATATCATCTGAAGCTGTCACAGAAGCTGGTATGTACTGTTTCATTTACATCTTTTGGGGGGGGGGAGGGGGGGGGAGGCGGTCAGAGTAAGGGAATGTTATTCCTTTATTCCTCCAGTGATAATTTAGGGCAATGTTTTTGTGGCTTAGTCGTTATTAAAACAGGTCTAGACCAAAACGTCCAACTTTTAGCCCTGGATGTTTTTGTTTTGTTCTATTATGGCAGAAAAATGTCCAAGTGTTAAGAACACCTAAATTCTGCCCCTAACACACCCCCTTGTGAGATTTAGACACACTGCAGATGAACACAAATAAATGTCTAAAAAAGAGGTTTTGAAAATAACAATTTGGATGGTTTTGTGAGAAAAATATCCATCTGCCAGTTTTTCGATGTTTTTCTCTTTTGAAAATGAGCCCTATAGGCTAACGTGACATTCTTCAGGGCTTAGGCCAGTTCTCTTCAATATATTCCTTGCTCCTTTGGTCCTGCTCATCCAATCATTTGGGATTACTTTTTATATTTATGCTGATGACATAAAGCTGCTTTTCACACTGCATTCATGATCAATTGGTACCATGAATAAAATTTCAAATAAGCTTAACCTGATTGCTGATTGGCTCTCTGATAATAATCTGAAACTGAATACTTCAAAGACAGCAGCTGTCTTGCTTCCTTTCTGTGGCCCTTGATACATGAAGTTTGGATCCCATTAAAAGACTTGGTTAAAATTTTGAGAGTCATTTTGGATAATCGCCTTCTCTGCATGTATATCAGTTATTGTGATAAAATCCTTTTATGTATTAAGACAGATTTGCGCTGCTTGATCATTGTTTGCATTGATTCTCTCCGATTACTAGTTAATTTCCTTATTATATCTTATCTCGATTATTGTAATTCCTTTCTCCAAGGCCTACCTCAATATCAACTTTGAAGATTGCAGGTTGTTCAAAATACCAGTTAAACTGATTTATGGAGCTAAAAAATACCATAATGCATCTACTTCTCTCATTACTGAACACAGGCTTCTAAGCTTTTACCGTAGTATATTTAAAATTCTCATCCTGGCCTACCTGATATTCCATTCTGTCATTCCATCTTTTTTTTTTATATAGTTCCTTAATCTCTTATGTTCCTTCCCGCACTCTCCATTAAGCTAATAAGCACCGATTAGTCATACCCACTTTTCTATAGATTTGTTCACTCTATGCTTGTTTTTCATGTTTTAGTACTGAAGCGCCGACACTATGGAACTCACTCCCTTTGGATTTTTGTTCAGAAACCTCATTCAAGAAATTCAAAGCAATTCTTAAAACTCATTTTTTTTTTTACTACGGCTTTTCTCTAAATAAAGTAAAACTTGGCCCATAAATCGAGATTATGCCTAGGACTGGCCCCGAGTATTATCAAAAGTTTTCCTTGTTCACTGTTCATCTCCCCGCTCCTTTTGTGCTTTTCAGAATTAATCTATCCCTCATCCCCTTTTGTGTTCCTCCTATCCATACCTTTGATACATACTGAAATACTTGTAAACCACTTACAGAAACAGAGAATTGAAGGCAGATAAAGGCCATGTGGCCTATCCAGTCTACCCATCCATGCCATCTACTATCCCTTCCTCTCCTTTAGAGATCCTATGTTCTTGTCCCAAGCTTTCTTGAATTAAGAAACAATTTTTGTCTCCATCACCTCCACTAGGAGGCCATTCCACGAATTCACTATTCTTTCTGTGAAGTATTTCCTTGGGTTACTCATGAGTCTGTCACCTTTCAACGTAATCCTAGGCCCCCTCATTCCAGAGCTTCCTTTCAATTGAAAGAGACTCACCTTCTATGCATTTATGCTATGTAGGTATTTATATTCACATTTGTTTATTGAGAAACATGGTACACCGAAACAGCAACAGTAAGTGACCAAATAGTAAAGAAACAAAAATCACAGAGAGCTTGGTTTCTTATAGCCCTCTACCAGTAATACAAACAAAATAGAACCATTCCCCCAACTAACCCCCTCCCCACCCCATACCCAAACACTGTAACATTCTGATTAAGTGGAAACAATAAAACAACACAAAAACCTCCTAACAGCTACTAGGAGAATGCAAGCGATTCAGTATCACAAACAGAAAGGTAATTCGTTTCTCTTTTTGCAAATAATTTTGTGTCTCTTGCTTCCCACAATGTCAGACTGTGGACACTGGAACGCCATGTCCAAAAGGATGAAGGCTCTTGATTCACCCAGAAACACAAGATGCATTTCCCCCACTATTATAAACTTTCTAAGTAGTGCCTTCTGTGTCTTGCCCAATGTACCCAATCCCCTGATAAATCAAATAAGACCAGGTCCGCTGTAAAATGGATAAAATTGTGTAATAAGGTACTCAAAGAGCTATTTCAGACCAAAAATATTGTATGAGGGTACAGTCCCATATGGAATGATAAAAGGTATTTTCACCTCCATTGCACCTGACACACGTTGGAGAAGACAATCTTCTTGCTCTATATCTGCACCTGGGTGAAATATGCCCGATGGAGCACCAGGAACACACACACTTTCAAATCAGGACCTCGGATCAAATGGTGTATTCTGTGAATAGTACTGACCATTTTCCACTCCAACAGTGATCTCCCTAGGTCAGATTTCCATATAGTTTTTATCACTCTGAAATCTTTTCCTTCTGCCAGGGGCTGGACTAATTTAAAAAGCCCCAAAATAGAGAGCCTTTCAGTAACCACCAATTCAAAAAATCTCCTTAATTTGTCTCCCAATTTCAATTTTAAAATAATGGGGTCTAGTGATTTAATGTAGTGTTTGAGTTGATAAAATCAAATTGGTCCCCAAACTGCACTTCCATCTGTTGATGAAAGCCTCAAAACTCATCATTGTACCCTTCCCCATAAGCACATTTTCCACCAAGCTGTAGCCCCGGTTTTACCAGCGCACAAAGGCAATCCAAATCATAGTTACCTGATGCTAGGGTCCATTTTGGAGGTCAGAACTCAAGAAAAAGATCTAGGTGTCATTGTAGATAATACACTGACATCTTCTGCTCAGTGTGCAGCGGTGTTGACCAAAAACGCAAACAAGATGCTAGGAATTATTAGGAAAGGGATGGTGAATAAGACCGAAAATACTATAATGCCTTTGCATTGCTCCATGGTGCGATTGCACCCTGAGTATTGCGTTCAGTTCCGGTCACTATCTCAAAAAAAGATATAGCGGAATTAGAAAAGGTTCAAAGAAGAGCGACCAATAAAGGGGATGGAACTCCTCTCATATAAAGAAAGCTAATGAGGTTAGGGCTCTTCTGTTTGGAAAAGAGATAGATGAGAGGAGATATGATTGAGGTCTACAAAATCCTGAGTATTGTGGAGCGAGTAGGCATTTTTTTACTTGTTCCAAAGTACAAAGACTAGGGGACACTCAAGGAAGTTAAATGGAAATACTTTTAAAACAAATAGGAAGTAATATTTTTTCATTCAACAAATAGTTAAGCTCTGGAACTCTTTGCCAGAGGATGTGGTAACAGCAGTTAGCGTATCTGGGTTTTTAAAAAGTTTGGACAAGTTCCTGGAGGAAACGTTCATAGTCTGCTATTGAGACAGACATGGAGAAGCAGCTGCTTGCCCTGGGATTTGTAGCATGGAATGTTGCCATGATTTGAGTTTCTGCCAGGTACTTGTGACCTGGCTGGGCTCAATGAACCATTGGTTTGACCCAGTATGGCTACTCTTATGTTCTTATAGGCATTGGGCAATAGTGAGGTAAAAGAAACAGGTGCGGGGCCTGAATACTTGGGGATGGGGGTATCTCCATCTCCAGGAAACTATGAGCCATGGGTGTAACCGACTTACCCCAAAATAAGGACTGTGAATACCTCTATCTACTGAACCTAGTGAGTCCCTCTATCAACAGACAACGCCCAACACTCGCTCTCCCACCACCAGCAAATGGTCCTCACACACAGATACAGCAGCAATCACCCATTCTCCCACCACCAGCAAACAGTCCCCACCCATAGACAGAGCAGCAATCACTCACTCTCCCAACATCAGAACTCCATCCTGACACACACAGCTGCAACAAAAATCACTCTCTCTCCTTCCACCAACAAACAATCCTCTCACACACAGTAGCAGTACAGAAACAAACTCGGACTGGATAAACAGATGAACACTGATGGGCCGATGATCAGAAGCAAATGCAGGTGCTAGAGGCACCATACTAGCTACCGCCCTATGATCAGAGCCCCTGTGCGAGTGAAACATGCTTGCAGGCTCTGAATGCAACTAACATGCAAATGCATGCTAAACAGGTCTCTTAGTGCAAGTAGCATGCAAATGCATGCTAAACATATTCCTCCCCAACGATCAGCGAGCAATGTGTCAAACCCTATGCCAGCTCGGAACTGGCATTAGGGTTTGCAGACCATTTGGGCGGAATGCATGCATTTGCATGCTAGCAGGCCTCCCATCCCCCCCCCAACACAAACTCTCCCGCAGAAGCCCCCCTCTCAGGAACCTCAACCCCCAGCCAATGACACGGGGGCTCCAGTCCCAACACAAGTTCAGGGGGGCTGGAGGTCCGTGGACCTCCAGTCGCCCGACCCCTCCCCTAACACAAGTTCAGGGAGGGCTGGAGATCTGGTGGGTCTCCAGCCCCTCTAGCATCCCCCCTCAAAAAGCCCTGGTGGCCCAGTGGGCTTCAAATCAACCCCCACAACCTGGTGGTCTAGCGGCCCTCTTCCCCACCCCCCTGTACTTTTGTTGGAGGAGGAAGGTACACTCCCTCCTCTTCCAGCAATGCCCACCCCTGCCCAGTGCATCCTGGGCTGGGTGTGAAGCCCCGCCCAGTGCATCCCGGGATGCACTGGGCAGGGCTGGGTGCCATTTTCAAGGTGGCGCTGCTGGAAGAGCAGGGAGTGTACCTTCTTCCTCAAACAAAGGTATGGAGGGGCAGGGAAGAGGGCCGCTAGACCACCAGGTTGGGGGATGGGGGTTGATTTGCAGCCCACTGGGCCACCAGGGCTTTTCTTGGGGAGGGGGGAGATGCTACGGGAGGTTAAGGGGGGCTGGAGACCCACCAGATCTCCAACCCCCTGTAAACCTTTATCGGGTGGATCGGGGGGGGGGGGGGGGGGGGACTGGAGATCTGCCAGACCTCCAGCCCACCAGTAGTTGGCTTGGCGTGGGGGGTTCAGTGGGGGCACTAGGCAACCAGGGCCATGCTGTTTGGAGTCCTATGTTTGGCAGGTTTGGGCTTTTGACCGCGCAGACCTGTCAAAAAAGTGCAGGAGGATTATATGATCATAGATAATAGTGAGCATAAATTTGAATACTATTATCTATGATCATAGGAGCTGTAAAACCCCGTGCTGTTCCAGCACTATTTTTAGAGCACTGTTTGGAACAGTGCGGGGCTTTCCATCATCTGGGCATGAGAGAAAGAGGACAAACAGAGGGAGTATAATTGGGGGGGGGGGGGGGGGGGGGGAATCATACAGGGGAAGGGATGTGTATGGCTGGGGGGGTTAGCAGATATGGGAAGGGACCTGGGAGGTGAGACAGAGGAGGCAAAGCAGGAAATGTAAAGGGAACAAGGTTGTGACTAGGGCAAACAGACAAATGTAACACAGCATTCAGCTTCTAGCTCTCCACTCTCCAACTCCACAAAATTGCAAATTGATCAAAAGACAAGCTGGCTCTTACCCTAAACGCTTTTAAAGCAGGTCTAATTCCATCCATTTTTGTTCACGCCAGTAGGAAATCTTTTTGCTATCCGTTATGGGCTGGAGATATTAATTGTGAAAGACTGCCCATGCCACGCCCACATCATGCCTCCGAAACACCCCCCCTTGAATGTTTAGTTCTATACGTACTGGTGTTTTAGATCACTTTCTTTCTTTTGGTTATAAGCTTTGGCCGTTTATCTACGAGAAAAACGTTCATCTGCCTTTTGTGCCATTTCTTTGAATGTTTTTGTTTCAAAAAGGAGCCCCATAGTAACCTATGGAATTTTGTAAGTCTAAGTGCTTTGAAAATGAGCCCCAAGGAGTATTAGCTCTTTCCCCAAACCACTACATTACTACTCCAGGAAAATAAGAAAATTTTGAAAAGAGAAGGAATAAGGAAACAAAGGCAGAGCTGAGATGGAAAAGACCAAGAAAAAAGGAATAAATGGAAAAAAACAAAATCCAGCCAGGAGTTTAAAAAGGTTTTGAAGAGAGTTTATATTTTATAATTGTATATTTTTTTTCTGTTTAATTAAACTAGCTCAGCTTTTATTTTGACCTTTCATTTGGCATGCCTATCAAGCTTCCCAGCTTGCTCACCTCTCATCATGAACTAAAATGAATGGCAACATTGGTTACATAAAGTACATTACAGTATTATTAGCAATTTTACTCTGAAACTAAAAACATAGCTGCATTAGGAAGGAAAACAAAATATTATACCACAGTCATAATTGCAAAAGAAAGGTTTTTATTGAGCAGATGTGAAAGTCCGTTTTGCATAGAATAAAATCTTACAAAACAGCTGGTCTCAGAAGATATTTATATATTCAATGATTGAAAAAAAAAAAACCCCTAAACAGATTGTGACTTTTAAAATCACAGTAATTATAAGTGTTTTCATTTAAGTCCACCCTTAAAGAAGGAATCCAAAAGGTTTACTGATTTATATATATCAGGGCTTCACGACATCACATGCTCCAAAACTCCTTGTCTGATCAATTGTTCACATTTCCACCTGGGTAAGAAATGCTGAAAAACAAAGAAGAAGTGTTATAAGCTTGTAAAATAAAACAAAAATATTGAATAAAGGAACAATATTATAGCATAAATAAAAAAATCAAGTCTTGACAAAGTTTCTTTAAATCTAGGAGACAGTGGCCGAGACCTTTCAATCCTCCATTCACTACTGTACCCACAAAGTGGAAAAGCAGAGTCAAAGAATTCCCATTAAGGTCTGCCTTAGCTTTTTGAGGGTCTGACTTACTAAGGATATTTTCCCATTTTGTATCTGTAAGAAAAGAAAGCAAGAGGGTAGTTTTCTCAAGCACAGCTATCACTGTGATCTGAGTTTACATCAGTTTTTCTTTTCCTAAGTCCTACACCCTGTTCATAACCAGTCTCTCTCTTTTTCAGTTCCCCTGACCACGATCTCACCCAATCTCTCAGTCAACTCCGACACTTTCTCCATCCACTCCCAGAGCTAACCCCCAAAGTAGCCTACTACAGTTATCCTCTACTCTTACCCTTCACCTTATATTCAACTATGCTGAAATATTTCTCTGTGGGTCTGCAAAACCAAAGTGATATGGCTTTGTATTTGGGAAGCGGCATGCAGTGGGATCTTCCTTCCATCTCAGACTGTGATGGGCCCTTTGAGTGATACATGTATTAACTTGGCTTCTCTTCTGTGATACTCTGTAGGAGACCAGAGACAAGATTTGAGATCAGCTTGGGAGTTTCTGTATTATAGCTCAAACTCACCGAGAACACTCAGTGCCAACTAAAAGAGAACTCCTGGGCCAGCCTGCTAAATTAGACTAGGAAATTCAGTGCTTGACCACATCCAGGCACTGGCATTAAACATCCAGGTCATTGGCAAGGCCCGAACGTTATGTGGGTACAGCAGAGATACGGTGCCATAGCCACATAGCTAAATGGGCTAAGTTAGGACTACCAGTTAGCTAAGTGGGCACCGGCCACTGAATATTGCTGGTGCTCACATAATTCTTGGCTCCTTCCCAATTCCACCTGGAGTGCTCTTGTCAGAGCCAATATTCAGTGGCACTGTCTGGTTAAGTGCCGCTAAACATTGGTTCCCAGACAACTCAGCGTGATTTAAGAAGACACTGAATGTCAACCACTTAGGTGCTCATTTTCCATCTAAATAGGGAATTTTTAAGGATACAAAAAATTGGGGGTTTCAGTCTTTCAAAGCTATAGGTACTAGTGTTGGGTACTTTTTCTGGAGGAATCAAATATGTACATTTGTTTCTCTTAGGAGTCAGAACAGAAAAGGTACAACAACTGAGTGGACACTACAAGACAATGCAGGGAAGGGAGTGAGTACTAGCAAAGTGGCATTTTCCAGTGTTTATCCAACAAATATCTATAGCCCATCTCTGGAGCAACAGACAATGGGAACAGCAGATAGCTGCCAAAAAAAAAAATGACAAAATAAAAAATTACTGTTCCATTCAGTTGGTCCATGGATGGAAAAAGTTCCCATCCTTGTGAGCTACAAATGTATGTGTTGTAAGGCAGGAACCACCAGCAATTGTGGTTTTGTTCTGACCACAATGATCAAGATGGCATATACCACTGTAATGCAGTTTTCAAATACTGAGCTGAGTCATGATAAATAGCCTGATGAACCATAAGCAACAACTTGTACAATATCCTTCATTGCATCGGCAACCATTTCAAGCTCTTCAACAAGGAGAGATATGTTCTGAGTGGGAAAATCCCATTAACAATTGAATGGCTGATTTCATCACTATTTGAAGCGCTTGAAGGGAATACTTTGCAGCCCAAGATATACAATGTTACAGTAATCTAGGCAACTAAATATCATAAACTGTGTCACAATTTTAAAATCACACCAAGACAAGGTGGACTTTAATCGCAGTAACATCCTGAATTTAAAATACAAAGAATTAATCAAAGCCTGGACATCTGTTCTAAATATAAAAGCTGAATCTAACACAATCCCCAAATTCCTGATTTGCTTGACAATTCTAATAGGCACACCCATTAATACCAATTGTGTTGGCATTAATGACTGATCCGAAACAATTCATGTTATTTTGGTCTTAGTTACATTCATTTGCATCCGGTTTTTATTCAATCAACCCAACACTGCTTCAAAAATCAATTGCAATCAAGATATTACATCATCATCAATCACTGACACAGGCAAAAAATTTAGTAGTCAAAGATAGGCCTGCTATTTAAGTGGCCTATTTTGACCCCTCAGCATAGCCGGTTTGGTGTTAAATATCTGCCCCTAGCCAGTTAGTGGCTAGCCACTAACTGGGATATTCAGCAGGAGATAACAGGTTATTTCCTGCTAAATACCCACAGTTAGGCAGTTAAATGCTATTTAACCAGCCATGAATGGCTCCTGGTCGGTTAAATAGTTTTAAGTATTGTGGGGATAATACTCACATACAGTGCTTTTTTTCTCTAGAAAAAGATGATATTCAGATGCAGAGCCATTCTTGGGGGGGGTTGTAAATTGAGGAGACTACCCCCTGTAAGAAATATCCATTCTACAACTGTTGAGTTCATTCACAGTGCAATGTTTTCCCCTCGAACTGGCAGAAGTTATAAGACAGCAGTGCTCTTACTTGCTGGTACTTCCTCTGCCAACATTATGGTATTGAAAAAGCACCAGTAAGGGTGGGTGTGTGTGGGTGGGGGGTAGAGATTTATCTAAGTCAGTGGTTTCTCAACCTTCTTCTGTTGTGACACAACTAACAGACAATATTTATATATGCGACACACTGAACACTAAAATTCACAGCTGAACATAAAAACCCTCCTAAATATTTTATTATAAGTACATAAATAATGCCACACTGGGAAAAGACCAAGGGTCCATCGAGACCAGCATCCTGTCCACGACAGCGGCCAATCCAGGCCAAGGGCACCTGGCAAGCTTCCCAAACGTACAAACATTCTATACATGTTATTCCCAGAATTGTGGGTTTTTCCCAAGTCCATTTAGTAGTGGTTTATGGACTTGTCCTTTAGGAAACCGTCTAACCCCTTTTTAAACTCTGCTAAGCTAACCGCCTTCACCACGTTCTCCAGCAACAAATTCCAGAGTTTAATTATGCGTTGGGTGAAGAAAAATTTTCTCTGATTTGTTTTAAATTTACTACACTGTAGTTTCATCGCATGCCCCCTAGTCCTAGTATTTTTGGAAAGCGTGAACAGACGCTTCACATCCACCTGTTCCACTCCACTCATTATTTTATATACCTCTATCATGTCTCCCCTCAGCCGTCTCTTCTCCAAGCTGAAAAGCCCTAGCCTCCTTAGTCTTTCTTCATAGGGAAGTCGTCCCATCCCTGCTATCATTTTAGTCGCCCTTCGCTGCACCTTTTCCAATTCTACTATATCTTTCTTGAGATGCGGCGACCAGAATTGAACACAATACAAAGATGCGGTCGCACCATGGAGCGATACAATGGCATTATTTATTTTTGTTACATTTGTACCCCGCGCTTTCCCACTCATGGCAGGCTCAATGCGGCTTACATGGGGCAATGGAGGGTTAAGTGACTTGCCCAGAGTCACAAGGAGCTGCCTGTGCCTGAAGTGGGAATTGAACTCAGTTCCTCAGGACCAAAGTCCACCACCCTAACCACTAGGCCACTCCTCCACTCCATTATAATATCCTCACACCTGTTTTCCATACCTTTCCTAATAATACCCAACATTCTATTCACTTTCCTAGCCGCAGCAGCACACTGAGCAGAAGGTTTCAGTGTATTATCGATGACGACACCCAGATCCCTTTCTTGGTCCTTAACTTCTAACGTGGAACCTTGCATGACGTAGCTATAATTCGGGTTATTTTTTCCCACATGCATCCCCTTGCACTTGCTCACATTAAATGTGAATGCTCTTCTGGTTACTTATTGCTAGTTCTGTATGGTGGGAGGAGGGTTAGGTGGGGGAGGGGGGAGCAGGAGGTTTTCCATCCATAATTAGTGGTTATGTTAGTTTGATCTTGTTTCATTCTGTTTCGTACTCTGTTGATTGTCAATAAGGTAAAATTATGTATCATACCTGATAATTTTCTTTCCATTAATCATAGCAGATCAATCCATAGACTGGTGGGTTGTGTCCATCTACCAGCAGGTGGAGATAGAGAGCAATCTTTTGCCTCCCTATATGTGGTCATGTGCTGCTGGAAACTCCTCAGTATGTCGATATCAAAGCTCCATCCGCAGGACTCAGCACTTAGAGAATTACACTCACAAAGGGACACTCTACCCAGCTCACCCCCGCGGGGGAGGGGAATCCGTCCAGCTCATCCCCGCGGAGCGGGGGAGGGACACCACACCCGCTGATGCGGGGGATCTGGCTCATCCTGCTACCGCAACCGCGGGAGGAGCTGGCTTACCCCAAACACCGCCGAAGCGGGAGGGATACAAAGCTACCCTACTGCTGCACGAAGCGGGAGGGAGCGCCAGCATAATTTAGTTACCAATGCAGCCACCGCCAAAACGGGGGGAGAGGAATGCAGCAGCTCACTGTAACACAGAATCGTTTCAACTCGAGGAAAATCCAATTGGAAGAACTTGAACACAAAGTTCTCCTGAACAGGAACTGAAGAATACACTGGAACCTGAAATATAACCAGAACAACAAACAATATAGATATCTGGGGGGGGGGGGGGGGGGGGGGGGGGGACTATGGATTGATCTGCTATGATTAATGGAAAGAAAATTATCAGGTATGATACATAATTTATCTTCCATTTCATCAAGCAGATCAATCCATAGACTGGTGGGATGTACCGAAGCAGTACTCACCCAGGGTGGGACATGGAAATCCCTGAACGCAACACGGAAGCTCCAAACCAGGCCTCGGCTCGAGCAGCCACATCCAAGCGGTAATGCCGCGAGAAGGTATGAGCCGACGCCCAAGTTGCCGCTTTACAAATCTCTTCCAAGGAGACGGATCTGGTCTCCGCCATCGATGCCGTTTGTGCTCTAGTAGAGTGGGCCTTCAGCTGAATAGGCGGACTCTTCCCCGCAGTCACATAAGCTGCTGCAATCATCTCCTTGACCCACCGTGCCACGGTAGGTTTAGACGCCTGCAGACAGCACAAACAGGTGATCCGACTTCCGGAAGTCATTGGTCACTTCCAAGTATCTGATGATGACTCGTCTCACATCCAGACATTTGAGAGCAGGGTACTCCTCTGGGTAATCCTCCCTGCGAAAGGAGGGTAGACAGAGCTGCTGATTCACATGGAAGCGAGAAACAATCTTGGGCAGAAAGGAAGGCACTGGGCGAATCAACACTCCTGCCTCAGTGAACCGCAGGAATGGCTCTCGACACGAGAGTGCCTGGATCTCAGAGACTCTTCTGGCTGACGCGATGGCTACAAAAAAAAACGCTTTCAACGTCAGGTCCTTCAGCGATGCCCTCGACAAGGGCTCAAAGGGCGGCTTCTGCAAGGCCCGAAGCACCAGACTGAGATTCCACATAGGCACTATCGACTGCAGAGGGGGCGCAGGTGATTAACTCCTTTGAGAAAGCGCACCACATCTGGCTGTGACGCCAGGGAAGCGCCCTTCAGGCGGCTCCTGAAGCAAGCTAAAGCCGCCACTTGGACTTTCAGGGAACTGAGTGACAGGCCGTTCTCCAGTCCCTCTTGCAGGAATGCCAACACTGCCGATATTGGAGCAGTTGAGGGCGATAGAGAGCCTGCCTTGCACCACGATGTAAAGGTACGCCAAATCCTGGCATAAGTAGTAGAAGTAGAGCGCTTCCTCGCTCTCAGCATAGTGGCGATGACCTTGTCTGAGAAGCCCTTCTTCCTCAGCTGCTTCCGCTCAAGAGCCAGGCCGTAAGACCAAAGGGGGAGGGATCCTCCATCACCACGGGACCCTGACGTAAGAAGGCCCGCTCCACTGGCAGCCTCAGAGGGCTGTCCACTGCGAGCCTGATTAAGTCCGCATACCAGGGACGTCTGGGCCAATCCGGACCCACCAGGATTACCCGGCCCGGATGCTTTGCCACCCGGTGGGAACACGTAGAGGAGCTCCTGTGTTGGCCACTGCTGGAGAACAGCATTGACTCCCAGAGATCGAGGGTCCCGTCCTCTGCTGAAGAACCGCGGCACTTGACAGTTGGCCGAGGACGCCATCAGATCCAGGATCGGCAGGCCCCAGCGCCTCGTGATGTCCAAGAACGCCCGAGCCGACAGCTGCCACTCTCCTGGATCCAGAGTATGGCGACTCAGAAAGTCCGCCTTGACATTCATGACTCCCGCAATGTGGGCCACCGACAGCTGTTCCAGATTCGCTTCCGCCCACAGGCATAGCTTCATGGCCTCCTTGGCTAGAGGAGCGCTCCTGGTACCTCCCTGGCGATTGACATATGCCACTGCCGTGGCATTGTCGGATAGGACCCGTACTGGCCTCAGCACCAGGACCGGAAGAAACTCCCGAAGCAACAACCGAATGGCTCGGAGTTCCAGGAGGTTGATAGTCTGTTTTGCCTCTGCAGGCGACCAGAGGCCCTGCGCTGTCCTCCCCCAGCAGTGGGCTCCCCAGCCCGTCAAGCAGGCGTCCGTATTCCGGGATTGTGAGGGGCATTCCTGCGGACAGTTTGTCTGGCCTCAGCCACCAATCCAGCGCCTTGCGCACCGTTGGATCCAAAGGAAGGCGTACAGCGTAATCCTCCGAGACTGGAGTCCACCGCCGCAGCAGGGAGTGCTGTAGGGGTCTCATATGGGCCCTGGCCCAGGGCACTACTTCCATCGTGGCTGTCATGGAGCCCAGGAGCTACACATAGTCCCACGCTCGAAGAGTGGAGGCTGATAGGAACTGGTCCACCTGGGCCCGAAGCTTGGCGCTCCGGTTGTCTGGCAGGAACACTCTGCCCGCTAGGGTGTTGAATCGGGCTCCCAAGTACTCCAGGGACTGAGTCGGGCGCAGCTGACTTTTCTCCCAGTTGATGACCCATCCCAGGGAGCTCAGAAGGGCAATCACCCTGTCCGTAGCCTTCCCACACTCTGCATAAGAGGGGGCCCGGATCAACCAGTCGTCCAGACAGGGATGGACTTGTACTCCTTCCTTGCGGAGGTAAGCCGCGATGACCACCATCACTTTGGAGAAGGTCCGCGGGGCAGTGGCCAACCCGAAAGGGAGGGCTCTGAACTGGAAGTGTCGGCCCAGGACTGCAAAGCGCAGGAAGCGCTGATGAGGAGGCCAGATGGGAATATGTAAGTAAACTTCCTTGATGTCCAAGGATGCCAGGAATTCCTCTTTCTTCACCGCAGCTATTACGGAGCGGATAGTCTCCATTCGGAAGTGCCGGACCTTCAAGGGCCAATTGACTCCCTTGAGGTCGAGAATAGGTCGAACAGAGCCTTCTTTCTTTGGCACCACAAAGTAAATGGAGTAACGCCCCTTGCCAAGTTGATCTACTGGCACCGGGACAACCGCACCCAGGCAGATCCAGGTTGTTCAAGGTCTGCTGTACGGCAGCTGCTTTGACCTGGGACTTGCAGGGAGAGTTTACAAACCCGTCTCTCAAGGGCCGGCAGAACTCCAGCTTGTAGCCGTCTCTGATGACTTCCAGAACCCAAGCGTCTGAAGTTACCCTGGTCCACTCGCCCAGGAATGAGGACAACCTTCCTCCTATCTGCACTGGGCCATGGACCAGGTCCCCGTCATTGGGTACGCGACCCTGGGGGAGGGCCGGAGGACGAACCTCCGGATCAGCGGTCCCTGCGAAAGGAATGCTGCTTGGGGGAGAAGTTCCGTTTGAAGGAAACGGAGGCAGAGGAGCCCGACATGCCCGGGCGGTACCGACGGGCTTCCTGGAACCGACCCTTGGAGGAACCAGGGCGAGCACTCCTGGCCCGAGTCCTGACCTCCGGCAACCTCTTGCCCTTGGACGTGCCGAGCTCCGTCACGATCTTGTCCAGCTTGTCCCCAAAGAGCAGCTTGCCTTTAAAAGGCAACTTGGCTAGGCGAGATTTAGAGGCATGGTCAGCCGACCAATGCTTAAGCCAGAGCCACCGCTGCGCAGAGACCGTCTGGGCCATACCTCTGACCGAGGCTCTCAAAACATCATACAGTAAAGTCTGCCAAGGAGGCCAAGCCCGACTCCAGGGTCGGCCATTCCGCCCTCCAGGAAGGATCCGAGGGGGAAGCCCGCTGCAAAACAGTCAGGCACGCCCTGGCCACATAGGAGCCGCAAACCGAGGCTTGCAGACTCAGGGCGGCCGCCTCAAAGGACGACTTTAAGGCCGCCTCCATTCTCCTGTCCTGAGCGTCTTTCAGGGCAGTGCCACCTTCCACCGGCAGTGCCGTTTTCTTAGTCACTGCAGTGATTAAGGAATCTACCGTGGGCCAGATAAAGGCTTCCCGTTCCCCCTCTGGCAGGGGGTACAGACGGGATATAGCCCTGGCTACTTTCAGGCTTGCTTCCGGGGCATCCCATTGCGCCGAAATTAAGGCCTGCATGGCTTCATGCACGTGGAAGGTTCTAGGCGGGCATTTCGTTCCCAGCATAATGGCGGAGCCAGCCGAGGCTGAGAGCGGGCCTTCCTCCGGAGAGGCAATCTTCAAAATGCTCAAAGCCTGCCCTAGCAGGTTAGGCAAATCCTCCGAGCGAAAAAGGCGCGCTGCAGAGGGGTCATCCGCTCCATCCGAGCGAGGGTCAGTCTCCTCCATAGAGTCCGCAAAGGATCTCTGGGAGAACTCAGACACGCTGCCGTCATCCACATCCGAGGAGACCGAGTCCCCTAGTGGCTGAAAATCCACCCGACGGCGTTTGAGCACAGAGGCCTCCTCACTCTTATCAGACAAGGGAGCGGGGGCAGCGTTCTGCATAAGAAAGGCCTGATGCAGCAGCAAAATGAACTCAGGGGAGAAACCCCCTAGCCTGTGCATTTCTGCAGCTTGCGCAGCGGCCCTAGAGGCGCTCTCAACCTGTGATCCCAAGATTGGAGGAGAGGCGCGTCCAAATGGCGTCCGGCGTGAAACTCCGAGAAGGAGCCGCGCGGGAAGAAGGGCGTTTTAATTTTGCCGACTTCTTACTGTCGCCCGATTCAAGGGCGACCAAGCTGTTGACGTCTCCCATCTCGAGGGCGGCCCAAGAAGAAGCCGATCGAGCTGCGTGGCTGGGCACGACCGGGAGGACGGCCAGCAGGGGATGGGCGCCTAAGGCGGGAAAGGCTGCCGCGCCAGAGGAAAAACCGGTGAACTCTCCCGGCTCCGAAAGGGCGCCCAAAAAAGGTGACTCTACCTTCGAGCCCCCCACTTCCCCGCTAGGTGCGTGAACGCGTTCCGGGGAGCGTCTTTTCGCGCCCTTGCCATCCAAGGCCATTTTTTTTTAAAATTACGGAGCCAGCGGGAGGGGGGGAGAAAAGGAGGGACCTGGCAGCAACCAGGTTTGCACTTGCTCACGAAAAGCCCTCAACCCCAGGTACTCAACAAAACCTAAACAATTAAGCTTGGAGACCTAGCCAGAGTTGCTGCTGTGCGACCACACACCTGCTGAGATAGAGAACATATTGGGGGGGTTTCCGGCAGCACATGACCACATATAGGGAGGCAAAAGATTGTTCTCTATCTCCACCTGCTGGTAGATGGACACAACCCACCAGTCTATGGATTGATCTGCTTGATGAAATGGAAAAATGATTTAAAAATTACATAGAAGGAAATAAAGGCTGAGAGAAACTTAAGAGAAGACTAAGAACAAGCAGAGACAAAAGTTTCTGGCTGGTTAAATAGTGCTGAATATCAGCCGGGATGTATTTGGTGGGGGCACAGATTAGGGACCTGAATTTAATTGGGGGACGTAAAGTTAAAGGTTCACCTGGGCACCCAATATGCTTCTTCTATTGGCCCTGAGTTGGTCCGTCTACCTTAATTTTATATAAAATAACTTGTATAAGCCCTTACAATTGTATTTAATACATTCATTTTAAATAATAAAATTTACTATTGCCTGGTATGACACTATGAAGACTGAAGCTGCGAATTACAAAGATCAGTGGAAAGAAAATAACAATTTTTCTTATGTGTTCCACTCTTAAAATAACACCTTTTCCCATGTTATTATCAGCTGTGGTTACCTGACTGTTCTTCTTCAGAAGGACTGTGGTACCATCATCAATCTCAAATTCACCATAGTCTTGTAAACATCTCACCTAAAATGGAGGGGGAAACATCTGCAATTAATAGCAAATTTATAGGCAAGACACGGTTTATTATTCCACAAATACAATAATTGCTGTAGAACCAAGGTAAAGTGCAGTTGCTGATCTGTAATGGGAATTGTCCATAGAAAGATAAATCAAATATATGTGGAGGAGTGGCCTAGTGGTTAGGTGGTGGACTTTGGTCCTGGGGAACTGAGTTCGATTCTCACTTCAGGCACAGGCAGCTCCTTGTGACTCTGGGCAAGTCACTTAACCCTCCATTGCACCAGGTACAAATAACTACCTGTATACAATATGTAAGCCGCATTGAGCCTGCCATGAGTGGGAAAGCGTGGGGTACAAATTTAACAAAATAAATAAAAACACTAGAGGTGATATCAATTTACAGCACTGGCACAGACCAGCTCTCTTACAGCTTAAAAAGCCAAGAAAGTTTTTCCTAAGCATGCATGAAAGTTCCTGCAGAGACACCACCTTGTTAGACCTCTCAGTTCATTTATAGAGCTTATATGTCAATTTCCAAGAGGATGGGAGGATTCGGTTTTTCTAATTTATTCTGTCATCTATAGAGAAAGCAAAGCTGTACTTGTAATGAGGATTCTCTGTAGACAGCAAGACAAGTCAGCCATACTGGCAAGTGATATCATCTGATGGCTGACTTGTCTAGCTTTCCTAGAGCTGAGAAAAGTCTTCTAGGACAGCGGTGTCAAACTGCAATCCTGGAGGACCACAAACACCAGTCTGAGTTTTTGGCAAACCACAATGAATGACCATTCCTATTCATCATTATATTGTTGTATTAATGGATGTAAGCCACATAGCTTGCTTGGGATGTGGGAAATAAATGAAATGAATATTCATGAGATTGTTAAGGCATTTATTAGGGATATCCTGAAAACTTGACTGGCTTGTGACCTTCCAAGACTGCAGTGACACCCCTGTTCAGCTGCTACTCCTCTTTTTGTTCTCTCAGTCTATTAGAGATCTTAGGGGTCAACTTCTCAGAAAGGTGGGAAGGTAATAAATCCCCAATACAGGTAAAAATGTTTGCTTTCTCCATCAACAAGGATCAATCAGCCATACTAATGGGGAACGCCATAGCTGTGGAGTTATGCAATTTAATTTAAGGTTTTAAAGAGAGAACCCCAAATTTAAAATGGGAGAAATTGACCATTAGCTAAATAGGCTTTGTAGAACTGCTTGCTCAGATGCAGTCTTCTCCACATGTTGTTTAGACTAGTGCTGTCCAATCACAAACATTTTTCGATTCAATTCACTCATATGAACTGGTTTTTCAATTTAATTCAGCTTAACTGAAATATAGGGACCCTCAGTCTCAGACCTATGCTAATATTATAACAGACAGAATAATACAAACAGGTAGCAGCAACTGAACATTTCAAACATTCAAGAAAGCATTTGTGATGACAGGTTAAACTGCATCAGCCTCTCTAAAATGTCTACCACTCCACAACTACAAAAAAGGGCCCTTCATGAATAAATAGAACATGATATAAAATTCAAATATATGTTTTTTTATAAAACATTGATCCTAAAGCTAACATATTGCCAGAGGAGACCAAGAACCAAAACCTTTACAGAGAATATAACCCAAGAACCCTTCCCCTCCCGTACTCCCCCTCCCTCCTTATAAGCCCACCTGACTGTTTCCACCCACTGAAATAACACAACAGGTGTACAGATCAGTAGGACCCAAAGCAGACTCATTTCCCCTCCACCAGATTTGTTTATCCTTGATTTAAAACAAGAAGCTAAGAAATTATTTACTCTGGTCTTACAACAAGGACATCCCATCAAGCTATGCATCACCATTTGGAAAACACAAATGCCATTCGGCTCTAGCTCTTCTACTGCTGCTTTCCCTTAGCCATCATTATTCCACATCGATATACATTATTCAATATCTCTCATAAATAGTAGTAACAATATTAAGCACATTTTTATAATATACCATTGCATTCCACAAAAACAAAAGGAACAAGTTCCCACAAACCGTCTTTCTCCTTTGATCTAGGCACAGGGAAAAAGATTTTAAATGCTCCCAGGTTTCAACCTAATTTATGTTTGATGTGGGGTATAAATGTCATTAATAAGTGAGTGAATAAATAAATAAATAAATAAATACTCTAAATGTTAAGCACCTGATTCTCATTAACATGATATCTGTTTTATCAAGAAATGTATTAAGTTATGTCCAATAAAAAAGGTATCATCTTATTTTCTTTTCCATGTTTTATTTTGTTTGATTTCTATTGATAACCAGGAGAAAAGAAAATTCCAGACAAATATAACACATGCTAGAGTGCCTCTATAACCAGCCCTTCCAAATGACACACTGATTACAATTTATAACTTCCTCTGTGTACCTCCATATGCTGCACAAGCCAGCAAGTTTGAAAATATAAGTGGGATCAAATAAAAATGCTATTGGCAATAAAGACATGGATGCAGCAGCTCCGCTCATATGCTTGTTTGCTTTGTTTTGATATACGGGGATGACGGCTGTGCAGGGGAGGGAAAAGCTTCAACTTTTTGATGTCATCCCATCTCCTGTTTTCATCCAACCTCCTTGCTCTTTGCATTGGCAGCTTGGCACGGCTGCCAGTCCCACCCTGCTGCTGTCAGTTCCTGTTCCGGGGCAGAGCCAACTGGCAGCCTGTGCCAAGGAGGTTACATTGAAAACAGGAGATGGTACGAGGCTCTCTAGCCCATTATATGGGTTGAAAGCAGTAGGCATAGGTTGTAGCAGTAGGCAAAGTCACAAGTACACCCAAAACAATAGCAAATGCTATTGAAAACAATAGTAAAAGATTATTAGAAATAATGGACTGCCTATGCGTGGTCCATCTGTAAAAAGTCAAAAGCTGTTCCTCTTGGATAGGCAGTGCCTTAAAAGGTGGAAGACAAAAGATTATTATTATTTTTACTTATTTGACAGGTTTTTTTTTTTTTTGAAAGGCTCCCCATATGTAATTCCCATATGTAATCATGAAATAAAAACTGAATATCAATAAAAGCTTCAAAAATTATTGTAGCTGGTGGAAACAGAACTAATAAAGGCTATATTTTGTGCTAATTTTTCTACACTGTTCTATACAATACTGTACTACTACATGGCCAAATTTTAGTGAGGATATCCTGTTTACTGATGGGTTCATCTTAACTCTTGTTGTAATCTGCCTAGTGTTATAAAGATTAGAAGTAAAATTAAACTCTCCTTTCATTGGGGCACATGGAATCATATCTTCCCCTCATCTCTTTTGTACAAATAGATTATTCTGTTTTGAGTATGTTTCAGGGACAAGTGGTTTTCATAAGACTGATAGCACAACTCTCATTGCTGGACTGACTCCAATTTAGCATTTTTGAGTTTTTCAATAATTTAACACTTGTTAAGGTATTAAGGATACTAGCCTAATATAAAAATGTCTTTAGTTTATATGGTACATTGTGTGATTTATTTAGTGTTTTCTACTTAGAAGTAATGAAATGTAATTAAAACTCTGTAAGAGCACTCCTCGCTTGTTATCCTAATTACAATAACTGACTACAAATGAAGAGCTGTGCTAGGGTGGACGGATATTGGAGAGGGTGGACTAAACTAGGTCCTGCAATGCCTGCTAGAGGCTGTTAATGCTGTGGTTCAAAGTTCAAGTTTTAAAACTAGGGGGAAAAGAGTATGGAGATTAATTTTAAAGTTTGCTTTTTTATATTTTTATTCTGCCTATCGCTAACCTACAATTCCTCCTTTAAACCCCAATCTTTAAGCTCCTATCACTAACCTTTCCTCTTTATATAGTTTTGAATCTAAGGGGACTACTCCAAATAGACCCTTTCAAGCGAACTCAGTAAACAGATTGCCCTTAATAACCTCTGCAAATATTCTACTTCCTCACACCTTAATTAACACCTATGTCAGGTTAGTAGCAGTGCTACCTCTCCAGCAACCAAAGAACAGAAAATAACTGTCTTTTAGAACAAGATTTGAGCCTTCCTACTATCCTTTTAAAGTTCTTTGGCAGTTAAGTGTCTACCTCTAGAAAAAGTTTCAGTTTAAAACTATGGAAAAGGTGTCTACTTCTAGAGAAAATTTCATTTACCAGAGAAATGCCCTCTTCTCTCAGAACTTCTCAGAAAAGGAGAAATGCTGAGTGGAGGGAGATCCTGGATGACCAAGGCAGGGAGAGTTAGAAAGGACTGATGTTGGAAGGTGTGTGTGTAGGGGGGGGGGGAGATGGACAGACAGGGAGAGAGGAGGTGCTGCATGGCAGGGGGTGGAAAGAGAAAAATGACATCCTGGATGGCTGGGTGGGTAGGAGAGAAGAGAGAGACACACAAAGACATGCACGCAGGGAGATGTTGCATGGCTGGGGGAGGGGAGAGAGAGACACATACACGCACAGGAGATGCTGAACGACTGGGGAGAGAGAGACACATACACGCACAGAGGAGATGCTGAACGGCTGGGGAGAGAGAGACACATACACGCACAGAGGAGATGCTGAACGACTGGGGAGAGAGACATACACGCACAGAAGAGATGCTGAACGACTGGGAAGAGAGAGAGAGACATACACGCACAGAGGAGATGCTGAACGACTGGGAAGAGAGAGAGACATACACGCACAGAGGAGATGCTGAACGACTGGGAAGAGAGAGAGAGACATACACGCACAGAGGAGATGCTGAACGACTGGGAAGAGAGAGAGACATATACACGCACAGAGGAGATGCTGTACGATTGGGGAGAGAGAGACACACATATACGCACAGAGGAGATGCTGTACGATTGGGGAGAGAGAGACACACATATACGCACAGAGGAGATGCTGTACGATTGGGGAGAGAGAGACACACATATACGCACAGAGGAGATGCTGTACGATTGGGGAGAGAGAGACACACATATACGCACAGAGGGAGATGCTGTACGATTGGGGAGAGAGAGACACACATATACGCACAGAGGAGATGCTGTACGATTGGGGAGAGAGAGACACACATATACGCACAGAGGAGATGCTGTACGATTGGGGAGAGAGAGACACACATATACGCACAGAGGAGATGCTGTACGATTGGGGAGAGAGAGACACACATATACGCACAGAGGAGATGCTGTACGATTGGGGAGAGAGAGAGACACACACATATACGCACAGAGGAGATGCTGTACGATTGGGGAGAGAGAGACACACATACAAGCACAGAGGAGATGCTGTACGATTGGGGACAGAGAAACACATACACGCACAGAGGAGATGCTGTACGATTGGGGAGGAGGTGCTGTACAATTGGGGAGAGAGAGACACACATACACGCACAGAGGAGATGCTGTACGATTGTGGGGAGAAAGACACATACACGCACAGAGGAGATGCTGTACGACTGGGGAGAGAGACACACATACACGCACAGAGGAGATGCTGTACGACTGGGGAAAGAGACACACATACACGCACAGAGGAGATACTGTACGGCTGGGGAGAGAGAGAGACATATACATGCACAGAGGAGATGCTGTACGGCTTGGGAGACAGAGACACACACACAAGGGAGATGCTCATGGCTGAAAAGCGACACACACATACACACATATAGAAGAGATGCTGCACAACTGGGCTGAGAGAGACACACATATACACACAGAGGAGATGCTGCATGGTTGGGGAAAGAGAGAGAGACACACACACAAAAGAAATGCTGCACAGCTGGGGAGAGAGAGACACACACAGAGGAGATATACTGTAAAAGAAGGGCAGGATGATGTTGACATGGGGAATGATAGGGACACAGAAAAGGTAACTAGATGATGGACATGGAGACAGAAGAGATGTCAAATGGACAAGATACCCTGGCAAGAGAGTTAAGAGAAGACAGAGGAAAGCACAAACCAGATACTGAGACCAACATGATTTAAAAAATAAAATGAGTAAACAACAAATGTAGAAAAAGTAATTTTATTTTCTGATTAGAATTATGTCTATTTCTGGAATGTACACTTGCTAGAGCTGATCGAGACTCAAGAATACTTGGTTGAAACGTGTTTGACTTAGGGAGTACTTAGCTTGAAGAAGTTGGGAAACAATGGACTAACTGACTGACTTGAGTGACCAGGACCGGCTCAAGGGACTGGCACCTTGGCACAACTTTTGGTTCAGTGCCCCCACACACACCCCATCAATGCACATCCCCTCTTTAAATGCGGTTGTCCCCTCCTGAGCACCGGCAGCATTTCCCCTAAAGCTACCCACACCAGCTCCAGTGTCTTCCCTCTGTCATACACTGCGGAAGTTACGGGAAAGTGGGGTGAGGCACGAGGCATGTTAGAGGATCTTGGGGGGGTGGTTGCCAGACCCAGTGACGGAGTTTTTGGCTGCTGAAGGGAAGCAGGTAAGGCAGTCCTTTGGCACCTTTGAGGTTTGGTGCCCTGATTGTAAGCTCTCTTGAGCAGGGACTGTCCTTCCCCATGTTTAAACTTGTACAGCGCTGCGTAACCCTGGCAGCGCTATAGAAATGCTAAGTAGTAGTAGTAGTAGTGAACCAGTGCCTCACCTGGTCCATGCCTTGACAGGCCCTATGAGTGACTCCACAGAAAGGCTTAAATTCCTGCTAGCATATATTTGGAGCACTCTATTTAATCGCTTCATTGAAGACCTTACATCCTACCTAAACTGCATGCTCCAACAAGGTCTCTTCCCCAAGGAACATGGCAACATACTACTCACCCCACTACCGAAAGACACAAAGAAAAAAACGAATAACCTTACCAATTACCACCCAGTCACATCCATCCACTAGTAGTCAAATTGATGGAGAGTATGGTAACAAAACAGCTTTTGAAATATATGGACAAGTTCTCATTATTGCATGAATCATAATCAGGATTCCGCCTCTCTCATAGAGCAGAAACTGTACTAGTCACTCTCCTGGCCAAATTCAAGCATGAAATTGCCACAGGTAAAAGCATACTCCTCCTCCAATTCGACATGTAAAGTGCATTCGACATGGTAAACCACAACATACTTCTACGCCTCCTAGACCATTTCGGGATTAGAGGAAATATACTTAATTGGATCAAGGGTTTCCTAATCACCAGAACATACCAAGTTAAATAAAAAACAAACTAACATATCACCACCGTGGAATGTAGATTGCGGAGTACCTCAAGGATCACCACTCTCACCAATACTCTTTCAATATAATGATGATCCCCCTGGCCAAATCCCTATCCAACCAAAACCTTCACCCGTTCATATATGCAGAAGATGTCACAATTTACATCCCTTTCAAACACGATCTAACAGAAATCACCGATGAAATCAAGCGCGGTTTGGATATCATGGGCAAATTCATTTCAATTGAAACTAAACACTGAAAAAACACACTGCCTCGTCCTCTCATCCCAACACAATAATTATAAACCCACAACCTTAAACACCCCAGATCACACCCTCCCTATCTCAGATAGCCTCAAAATACTAGGCGTTACAATTGATCGCAACCTTACACTTCAGAGCGAAGTACACTATAAAGAAAATGTTTCATTCAATGTGGAAACTTAAATGTATAAAACCTTTTTTCCCCCGAGGGAAATTTTCCGCAACCTGATACCTGGTAATGACAACGCAGATTACTACAATGGAATATATGCGAGATGTAAAGAACAACTCATAAAGAAACTCCAGACCGCCCAAAACATAGCAGCCAGGCTGATATTCGGTAAAACACGTTTTGAAAGTGCCAAACCCCTTTGAGAAAAACTGCACTGGCTCCCAATCAAGGAACGTATCACCTTCAAAATCTGCACCTTGGTCCACAAGATTATCTATGGTGAAGTCCCAGGATATATGGTTGACCTGATTGATCTCCCAACCAGAAACAGAACCAGAGCATCACGTACCTACTTGAATCTCCATTACCCAAGCTGCAAAGGACTCAGATACAAATTAACCTATGCATCCAACTTCTCCTACATAGGCACACAATTGTGGAATGCACTGCCAAAGACTGTGAAATCAATCTACGACCATCTAAACTTCAGGAGATCATTAAAGACCTACTTATTCAGAAAAGTATTCCCCACCGACCTAACCTAGATGCCTCAACTCTGCAACACAGCAAAACCTTAGATTGTATTGGACATTATATATTCCTTCCTATCTTCGATCCCTAAGTACCTGAATATACTAACCTTACCCGACCCTAATATCAAATTGTATTTGTTTCCATACCGGACTTGCCGATCGCCTTTACGGTATTATGTAAGCCACATTGAGCCTGCAAATAGGTGGGAAAATGTGGGATACAAATGTAACAAATAAATAAATAAATAAATAAATAAATATAAAAACTACTGTGGAATAGATAACTGCAGTACCAAAAAACAAAAATCCCCATACAAAGAATATCCCCCTCCCCCCTAGGACTACCTTACAATCCCTAGTGGTCTACTGGTGTAGTCAGGGTAGGAGTGATGCCCCAGCTGCAGTAGCCATTTTGAGAGCAAAGCCTGAATGGGCAGGAGTAACTGGGCACCACTCCTATTCCAACCAAATCCCTAGCCCACCAGGGATTGTAAGGCCAAGGGGTCCTACAGGTGGAAGAGGGGAGGCACACGACGGGGGGGGGGGGGGGGGGGGTTCGGGAGAGAGCAGAGGCAACTCTTGCTCAGGAAGGGGGGGGGAGGGAGGGAGACATTGGAACAAAGCATAAATTTTCGGCTTCCACCAAAAACACATGATCATTTTTGTCCAAAACATGGCCAAAAATTAAAATGGCCTTTCAGTCGAAACTGAAACCAGGCAGAAAGGATTTTGGGTCGAAACCGAAACCAAAATCAGTCGGCCTCTAGTGTGTCGAAATACTCAGTACAGAATGGCATTATTTGCACAGCTGTCTAATAAAGAAAATTGGTATTATGGTAGAGAATACAGATTGCTCTGTCACTATTGTTTAAAACTGTGAAAGTATTACATCTCCATAGACTAGACTTATCTAAAGATTTTACTAGGCGTAAGGATTTATTAATACATATCCAATGTTCTGGAAATAGTCTTAAAGACTCTGGTGTTTTTCTAAGATGTGGGTTTGGGCATTCTTTGTGGTGCAGTGTTTTTCTCTAAGGATGTTAGGTCTGGAGCACTTAGTTTTGTCTCTAATGCCAGCAGTTTACTCAGAATGCTACTTCCCCTGGCTTTCTTTCTGAGAGTAACAATGATGCAATGTGAGGTCTAAGAATGCAAACACATCAGGACTGCAGATGCTATTAGTGTAGGAAGGATGAGAATTCTCCCTGATTTTCAAACTTCAGTGAATTACTATATGAATAATAGGTTGAAAAGATCATTCAGGATTAGTGATAACCTCTACACAGTCTGCTAGCAAAAGGATACCTTTTATCACTGCTTTGATGCACTGTTTAGGTGTGCCAAAATAACTTGTGTTTGGAATATCCAGTATCAGTACATAAATTCATTATTCCCTGATCACAATAAGTGCACTAAAATAGTATGCTAATATCCAAATGAGCATGGTAAACATAACACACAAAGAGCAAGAATTTTCTAACAAAATAAAATAAAGTATCAGGTTAGAACCAGACGTAGCCTCATTCCGGCTGCTATGGGTGAAAGGAGGCAAGTTCAAAATAGGTTTCAGCTTAGTTACCTGGAAGAAAATCATCACTGCTACTACCTATGAAAAAACATGATGCTGAATTTTTAACTTAAGAGTTACAAATGAAGTTAAGTTTAATTTATACCTCTAACCTCAGGAGTTAAATGTCAGAGGATCTCTGGTTTAAAATGATGCCAGTTCAGTTATATTTATTACATAGAAAAGTATCATGTGACCTCAGCTGAACAGGTCACATGATACTTTGGGATCTCAAACCAGAGTTCCTGACTTAAATTCAAACTTCAGTGGTTAGTTGTTCTAATCAAACTTAAGTTCACCTCTTACCCAGAAGTTTCAGCATTATAAATTAACTACATGTATTTCATATTTACATTTGTGGATTGCTGTACCTACATTGGGCCACAGTGATTCACAGGAAATATAGTACTAAAATTAAATACAATATAAACACTTCACATTTTAGCTGGAAAAGTTAGAAACAGAAACATGACAGCAGATAAGAGCCAAATGTCTCAATCAGTCTGCTTATCCACAGCAACCACTATCTCCTCCTTTCCCGAAGAGATCCTACATGCATGTTCCACACTTTCTTAAATTCAGACACAGTCCTTGCCTCCACCACCTCCACCAGAAGGTGATTCTATGCGTCCACCACCCTTTTTGTGAAAAAGCATTTACTGCCTTAGCCCTAAGCCTATAACCACTTAACTTCATCCTATGCCCTCTCATTCCAGAGTTTTCTTTCATTTGAAAGAGGCTCACATCCTCTACATTAATGCCAAAGAAGTATTTAAATGTCTCTATCATATCCCCTCACGCCCGCCTTTCTTCCAGCCTTAAGTCTGTCCCCATATGCTTTATGAAAGAGAACACTGACCAATTTTGTAGCCGCCCTCTGGACAAACTTTATCCTGTTTATATCTTTTTGTAAGTGCGATCTCCAGAATTGCACAGTATTGTAAATGGGGCCTCACCACAGACTTATACAAGGGCACTATCACCGCTTTTTTTTTCCTGCTGGCCATTCCTCTCCCTATGCATCAGAGCATCCTTCTGGCTTTGACAGTTGCCTTTTCTATCTGTTTGGCCACCTTGAGATCATCAGACACAATCACCCCCAAGTCTTGCTCTTCTTCGCACTCCCTATACTATACCTTTCCATTGGAGTTTTGCAACCTAACTGTATGACTCTGCATTTATTAGCATTAAATCTGAGTTGCCAATTGCTGGACCATTCTTCAAGCTTCGCCAGATCCCTCAATATTCTAACCACGCCCTCCAGGGTGTCTACCCTATTACAAAGTTTGGTATTGTCCACAAAGAGACAAACCTTGCCAGACAATCCTTCCACAGTATCACTCACAAAGATGTTAAAGAGTCGGCCCAAGGACCAATCCCTGCGATACACCACTAATAACACCCTTTTCCTCGGAGAAAACTCCATTAACCACTACCCTTTGTCTCCTTCCACTTAACCAGTTTTTAACCCAGTCATTCACTTTTGGTCCCATACCGAGGGCACTCAGTTTATCAGTCACCTGTGCAGAACAGTACCAAAGGCTTTGCTAAAATCCAAGTACACCACATCTAGCAACCCTCCTATATCCAACTTTATGGTCACTCAGTCAAAGAAATCAATCAGATTTGTCTGACAAGGCCTGCCTCTAGTGAAACCACTCTGTTTTGGGTCTTGCAGTCCTTTTGATTCTAGAAACCTCACAATTCTCTGCTTTAGAAACTTTTCCATTAGCTTACTCACCACCGAGGCCAGACTAACAGATCTGTAATTCCTGACCTCCTCCTTACTACCACTCTTGCGCAAAAGGACCACATCTGCCCTTTGTAGGACAGCCCTGAGATATCTCTCTGTATGGTTGTTTGAGTTTGTGCATGTGCTGTTTGTTTTTGTTTAACTGTGTGCTGGGCACAATGTGTATTGTGTCTTTGTGTGGGTTTGCCTTTTATCCTTCTGTTAATGTTAGTACCTGTGTGTAGGGTCTTTTGACCTTTTGTTGAGTCTGTGTTTGGCGCAATGTGCGCTGCCTGGTTAGTATTTTCTTAGCAAATCTCGTTTTGTTCCTTCTCCCTTTCTTCCTGTTTGTTTGGGTTCCAGTTCAGCCTTGCAGCCCGGGCGCTTGGACTCTTATGTGTGGGTTCCAGTTCAGCCTTGCGGTTCGTATGAGTGTTTTGCCTTTTGTTCCTGCTATAGTCAAGCTCCGTTCCTGGTTCCTGCTACAGCCAGGCTCTGTTCCTACCTTGTCTTTAGTTTACACTGCTTGTTTGCCGTGTCTTGTGCCTTGTCTTGTGTTGCTCTTTTTCGTGGCTGGATCCAGTTCTTGGTCTGCAATGTATTGTCTGGATTCAGCATCTGGCTCGCCTCTGCTTTGTGCCCTGTGCCATCCCAGAGGACTTGTCTGCTGCAGTCCAAGGGATCACCATCCCTGAATGGACCGATATTTGGCAACTAAGATTTAATGCTAAAAAAATGCAGGATCATGCACTTGGGTCGCAAGAATCCGAGGGAATGGTACAGTACAGGGGGTGAAGTGCTTCAGTGTACGAAGGAAGAGGGGGACTTGGGGGCGATTGTGTCTGATGGCCTTAAAGCTTCCAAACAGGTAGAAAACGATGGTCAAAGCCAGAAGGGTGCTTGGGTGATAAAAAGAGAGATGACCAGCAGGAAAAAGGAGGTGATAGTGCCATTGTATAAGTCTCTTGTGAGGCCCCATTTGGAGTAATGTGCACAGTTCTGGAGACCGCACCTATGAAAAGATATAAAACAGGAAGGAGTCAGTCCAGAGGGTGCCTACAAAATTAGTAAGTGGTCTGGAACACAAAAAATAAAGGGACAGTCTTATGAACCTCAACATGTATACACTGGAAGAGAGGAGATATGATAGAGATGTTTAACTATCTCAAGGGCATTAATGCATAGGAAGTGAGCCTTTTTCAACAGAATGAAAACTCTGGAATGAGGGGCCATATGATGAAGTTAAGAGTGAATAGGCTTAGGAGTAATCTAAGAAAGTATTATTTCATGAAAAGGGTGGTGGAAGCGTGGAATGGCCTCCTAGTGGAGGTTGTGGAGTCAAGGACTGCGTCAGAATTTAAAAAGGCATGGGATAAACACGTCCGTGGGATCGCTTAGGAAAAGGAAGAGTTAGGGGTTACAGAGGATGGGCAGACTGCATGGACCATTTGGCCTTTATCTGCCTTCATGTTTCTAATTCAATAAGGACAAAACCCACTGATGCTGGGAAATTGAACATAACCAAAATTCCTAGGCAACTGTGAGAGGATAGGTGCAGCTTATTCTGCAAGATTAAGCTAATACTGTAAAGTTAAGTGCAGGTGATTCTGAGAGGGTAAGAAGAAGCATAGCCAGGTTTTGATGTCAGGGAGAGCAGACCTTTTGTAAAATAGGTGTCAGTGTGTAGCTGAAGGGCTGATCTGCATAGGCACCATTTATACAAAATCTGTTTGGGGGAAGTGGCCACTCCCCTTGCACCTCACCTACACCTCTGAGGGAAAGTGTATGATTTTGCGAGTCGGAGCCAGGCTAAACCTGAGAGGGAATAACTTGGTACTGGCAAGGTTAATCTAAACTCACTGTGTGAGGAAATCTCAGTTGACTCTAAAAGAACAGGCACAGTTGCATCTGTGAGGCAAACCTCATTGATCCTGTGAGGATAATTACAGGTGGATGGAAGCACAGCTGAGCAGGAAATATTAAGTGCAAGGAATCCTATGAAAGCAAACACAGGTGGTTCTAAAAGAAGATGTCCAGCTGAATTCAAGAGGCTAAATAGAAAAATGTCTGAATCTGTGAAAGTAAGCATAGATAAATCTGCGAGAACACTTTAAATTTAACTCTGTAGAGTTACTTCTATGTGGATATACACAGAGGAGAGTTAAAATAGAAACAACAACAGCAGAAGCTCCAAGGAAACAAGACTCAAGCAGGGATTAAATATAAAGCATTAGAACAATTTCAAAAGGAACCTTAGTGACCAGAACTGCAGCACAATGCAATCAACTGAGACACATCATGTTGTAAACAAGAAAACTTCTAATAATGATAAAGGAATGCTGCTGAAAGTACAAGAAAGCATTCAGCTGCTGATGACCAAAATCGAGCCCTGCTGAGGACAAAGCAGAGAAAGCAAAATACAGCTAATGCAAAAGAACTCCAGTTGAAAAGAAAAAAGGAACTCTGTCAATACTGTTGATGCTGACAGGAAAAAAACTAACAGGCTGCAAGGATTGCAAGTCTAGATATCTGACTCACAAAGACAATAGAACTTGGGAGAGCATACAAACTGACAAGGAAATGCGAAATGCAAGACTGACCCCCAAACAATACAAGAGTACTTCCTGTAGACAAAGATGAGGGCAGCAAATAAGTATGGAATAATAAACACCCAGAAGCGACTCAGCAAAAGACAATGGACTTTAGTAAGACACAGAATCAAAGAAGTAGAGTTTGAATCATGTTTCTCTTTAGAATTTATGAAAATAGAAGAAAAACACAGAAGTTTGAAAGGCAACTTCTAGAAGCAGGTGCTGAAAGACTACCCAAGATAGTCAACAGTGGAAAATAATATAAATCCTTAAGGCATGTATGCTCTGACCAAACCCAGAAAAAAAAAAAAGAGTCACCAATGAAACATAAAATGGCGGAGTCTCACACAAGATTCTGGTGAGAAAGAGAACAGCACCACTGTGAAATAATGAGAAACTCTCTAGTATGAGTAGAGAAAGCAAAGAAGCTGAGCGACAGCCACTGTGTAGAACAGTGTAGTCTTTGACATAAATAGAAAATAGAAGTAGCAGGCATCAGAGAAAATATCAGCTGCTTGAGGAGCTGGTGTGGCCTGTTTCTCTCCTGGAACTTGGTCTGTTGATAATTGAGAGATAGGGTGTCCCCTGCAGCACTCAAGCAATTAACTCATGTGCACAGAAATAATTTGAGGCATAGACAGCAGCAGTGACAAATTAATTAAAATCCATATATCCTATGTCAGTGGTTCCCAAACCTGGTCCTGGAGGCATTCCAGCCAGTCAGGTTTTCAGGATACCCACAATGAATGTTCATCAGATTTGCATGCACTGCCTCCACTGCATGTAAATCTATCTCATGAATATTTATTGTGGATATCCTGAAAACCTGACAGGCTGGGGTGCCTACGGGACCAGGTTTTGAATTACTGCCCTGTGTAATAAATATCTCAAAAGAAAGGGAATAAAAATTATAACAGACTCACCACTTGTAGGCTGTTTTCTGCAAGTAGTATCGGGGGTGAGGAGAAGTAGGGAACTTGGGGAGATATACTCCAGCTCCCAAATTCTTCCCTTAAGGAGCTTAACCCAAGCAAGGCACCCCCAAAATACAACTAAAGTGCAGTTATTAAACCAACAAACCTAGGAAGGCACCCCCCCCCCCCCCCAGTTGACCACAAGTGAGGAAAGTAAGCCAACAAAGGCACATATAGCTCAACTGAAGCCTGGGTATTCAACCAGTTCAGAAGTTACATAGTGAATCTGTCATCTATTTGCTTGAAAAAGAGAAATACTGAGTATTCTATGGCTGCACTAACCATTAGGAGCAGCCTAATGGTTAGTGCAGTGGGCTTTGAGCCTGACAACCTGGGTTTGATTCTCACTGCAGCTCCTTGTGAGTCACTTAACCCTCCATTGCCCCAGGTACAAAAACTTAGACTGTAAGCCCTCTAGGGACAGAGAAAGTACCTGCATATAACATGTACAGTGCTGCTATAGAAATGATTATTATTAGTAGTACACTTCAGGGGTGAATCATGAAGAACTATTTTATTTTTCCAATCTCTATCTGCTAGGTGATGGACACAACCTACAAGTTTTGGACTGATCTGTGAGACACTAAGGAAGAGCGAAGATACTTACCTGTAGCAGGTATTCTCCGAGGACAGCAGGCTGATTGCTCTCACAATTGGGTTGTCGTCCACAGCAGCCCAGGAACCGGCAAAGGAATTTTACAAGCAAAAAAAGTCTTTCGGGAAAGTTCCGTTGCATGAGCAGCACGCACTGCGCATACGTCTTCCTGTCCGCTGCACGAGCGTGTCTCCTTAGTTTAATCAAAAAGCATATAAACAAGAAACAACAATAATAACTCCAAAGGGGAGGAGGGCGGGTGTGTGATAATCAGCCTGCTGTCCTCGGAGAATACCTGGTACAGGCAAGTATCTTTGCTTTCTCCGAGGACAAGCAGGCTGCTTGTTCTCACAACTGGGGTATCCCTAGCATCCAGGCTCACCCAAAACAATGAACATTGGTCAATTGGGCCTCGCAACGGCGAGGACATAACATAGATTGACCTAAAAACCAAAATCAACTAACTGAGAGTGCAGCCTGGAACAGAATCAAAATGGGCCTAGTGGGGTGGAGTTGGATTCTAAACCTTGAACAGATTCTGCAGCACCACCTGCCCGAACCAACTGTCACGCCGGGTATCCTGCTGGAGGCAGTAATGAGATATGAATGTGTGGACTGATGACCACGTTGCAGCCTTGCAAATCTCTTCAATGGAGGCTGACTTCAAGTGAGCCACTGACGCAGCCATGGCTCTAACATTATGAGCCGTGACATGGCCCTCTAGAGTCAGCCCAGCCTGGGCATAAGTGGAGGAAATGCAATCTGCTAGGCAATTGGAGATTGTGCGTTTTCCAATGGCGACTCCCCTCCTGTTGGGGGTTGAAAGAAACAAACAACTGGGCAGACTGTCTGAAGGGCTTTGCCCGCTCCACGTAAAAGGCCAATGCTCTCTTGCAATCCAAGGTATGCAAACTGCTTTCACCAGGGCGGGTTATGAGGACGGGGAAAGAATGTTGGCAAGACAATTGATTGGTTCAGATGGAACTCAGACACCACCTGCGGCAGGAACTTAGGGTGTGTGTGCGGAGGACTACTTTGTTGTGATGGAACTTGATATAAGGTGCATGCACTACCAAGGCCTGAAGCTCACTGACCCTATGAGCTGAAGTAACAGCTACCAAGAAAACGACCTTCCAGATTAAGTACTTCATATGGCAGGAATTCAGTGGCTCAAAAGGAACCTTCATCAGCTGAGTGAGAACGACATTGAGATCCCATGACACTGGTGGAGGTTTGACAGGGGGCTTTGACAAAAGCAAATCTCTCATGAATCGAACAACTAAAGGCTGTCCAGAGATACGCTTACCCTCTACACGGCGATGATAAGCACTAATCGCACTAAGATGAACTCTTACGGAGTTGGTCTTAAGACCAGACTCTGATAAGTGTAGAAGGTATTCAAGCAGGGTCTGTGTAGGACAAGAAAGAGGATCTAGGGCCTTGCTGTTACACTAGACGGCAAACCTCCTCCATTTGAAAGAGTAACACCTCTTGGTGGAATCTTTCCTGGAAGCAAGCAAGACTCGAGAGACACCCTCTGAAAGACCAAAGGAGGCGAATTCTAAGCCCTCAACATCCAGGCTGTGAGAGCCAGAGACTGGAGGTTGGGAAGTAGAAGCGACCCCTTGTTCTGAGTGATGAGGGTTGGAAAACATTCCAATCTCCACGGTTCCTCAGAGGACAACTCTAGAAGAAGAGGGAACCAAATCTGAAGGGTGCAATCAGGATCATGGTTCCGCCGTCTTGCCTGAGTTTCAGCAAAGTCTTCCCTACTAGAGGTATGGGAGGATACGCATACAGAAGGACTGTTCCCCAATGTAAGAGAAAGGCATCTGACACTAGTCTGTCGTAGGCCTGAAGCCTGGAACAGAACTGAGGGACCTTGTGATTGATCTGAGTGGCAAAAAGATCTACCAAGGGAGTGCCCCATGCTCGGAAGATCTCGCGGACTACGCCCATGTTCAGTGACCACTCGTGAGGTTGCATTATCCTGCTCAATCTGTCGGCCAGACTGTTGTTTACGCCTGCCAGATAAGTGGCTTGAAGAAACATGCCATGACGGCGAGCCCAACACATCTGGACGGCTTCCTGACACAGGGGGCGAGATCCGGTGCCCCCCTGCTTGAGTTGCAATACATGGCAACCTGATTGTCTGTCTGAATCAATATGATTTGGTTTGACAGCCGGTCTCTGAAAGCCTTTAGAGCGTTCCAGATCGCTCGTAATTCCAGCAGGTTGATCTGAAGACCTTTTTCCTGAAAGGACCAAGCTCCTTGAGTGTGAAGTCCATCTATATGAGCTCCCCACCCCAGGAGGGATGCATCCGTCGTCAGCACTTTTTGCGGCTGAGGGATTTGGAATGGACGTTCCAAAGTCAAATTTGATCGAATTGTCCACCACTGCAAGGAATTCCGAAAGTCGGTGGACAGTTGGATCACATCTTCCAGACTTCCCGCAGCTTGATACCACCGGGAAGCTAGGGTCCATTGAGCTGATCTCATGCGGAGACGTGCCATGGGAGTCACGTGAACCGTGGAGGACATGTGCCCCAGAAGTCTCAACATCTCCTGAGCCGTAACCTGTTGAGATGCTCGAACCACAGACACTAGGGACCGAAAGTTATCTGCCCTCATTTCGGGGAGAAAAGCTCGAGCTGTCTTTGTGTCCAACAGTGCTCCAATGAACTCCAATTTTTGAACTGGGGTGAGATGGGACTTGGTATAATTGATCACAAACCCCAGTAGCTCTAGCACCTGAATAGTCATTCGCATGGACTGTAGAGCACCCGCTTCCGACGTGCTCTTCACCAGTCAATCGTCGAGATAAGGGAAGACATGCACTCCCAGTCTGCGTAGCGACGCTGCAACTACAGCAAGGCACTTTGTGAACACCCTGGGTGCAGACGCCAGACCAAAGGGCAGCACACAGTACTGAAAGTGCTGTGTTCCTAGCCGAAACCGAAGATACTTCCTGTGAGCTGGGAGTATCGAGATATGGGTGTAAGCATCCTTTAAGTCCAGAGAGCATAGCCAATCGTTTTCCTGAATCATGGGAAGGGTGCCCAGGGAAACCATCCTGAACTTCTCTCGGACTAGAAATTTGTTCAGGGCCCTTAGGTCTAGGATGGGACGCATCCCCCCCTCATTTTCTTTTGCACAAGAAAATACCTGGAATAGAATCCCAGCCCTTCACCCCTGGTGGAACGGGTTCGACCGCATTGGCCTTTAGAAGGGCAGAGAGTTCCTCTGCAAGTACCTGCCTGTGCTGGGAGCTGTAAGAATGAGCTCCTGGTGGGCAATTTGGAGGTTTGGATTCCAGATTGAGGGTATAATCCTAACTGGACTATTTGAAGAACCCACCAGTCGAAGGTTATGAAAGGCTACCTTTGGTGAAAAGTATCAACCTCCACCCTACCGGCAAGTCATCCGGTACAGACACTTTTACTGAGGCAATGCTGAACTGGAGCCAGTCAAAAGCCCGCCCCTTGCTTTTGCTGGGGAGCAGAATGGGCCTTAGATGCACGCCGTTGATGAGAACGAGCACGCTGGGGCTGAGCCTGGGCAGACTGCCGAGAAGTAGGAATAGGGAACACTTCTCTTCCCTCCAAAAAACCTCCTAGATGAGGAGGCTGTAGCAGAAGGCGCCTGGTGGGAGAGAGAATCCATAGCATCATTATGCTTTTTAATCTGATTAACAAGATCTTCTACTTTTTCTCCAAAAAGATTGTCCCCCCGGCAAGGAACATCTGCCATCTGCTGCTGGACCGAATGATCCAGGTCAGAGACACGCAGCCATGAGAGTCTGACTCTGCACATCACTATACCTTGGGCAGCGATCCTGGATGCCATGTCAAAAGTGTCGTATGTACCCCTGGCCAGGAACTTGCGACATGCCTTCTGTTGCCTGACCACCTGGTGAAAAGGCTTGGCCAACTCCGCAGGGAGTGCATCAACCAAGCTGGGCAGTTGACTTATCGAGTCCCGCAAGTGTACGCTCGTGAAGAGCTGGTATGACTGGATCTTGGCAGCGAGCATAGCGGCCTGATACATCTTTCTCCGACAAGAGTCAAGTCCTAGCTTCTCTGCCTGGGGGCGCCGAAGCATAGTCTCTAGTACTCCTAGCTCTCTTGAGAGCGGAATCCACCACCATGGAATTGTGGGGTAACTGGGACCTCATCAACCCAGGTTCACCGTGGATCTGGTATTGGGACTCTGCTTTTTTGGGAACCTCCGGGCCAGACAGAGGGGCGGACCAGTTTCTCATAAGGACTTCCTTCAGTACCTTATGGAGAGGGACTGTCACAGCTTGTTTAGGTGGAGAAGAATAATCCAGGGCTTCCAGCATGTCCGATCCGACTGCGGTGAAGCTCTCTCCACCGACGTCGAAGGGGAGTCGACCTGGGTGGCAGCTGACGCAGATGCTGCAGGCAGCACCACAGTCGGAGACCTCACCACAGGGCCAGGCACCGCTACAGCAGATGGCACTGAGGGCGCAAGCACCTCCGACATCGAAGCTGATTGGCGCAGTAAGCCTTCCAGAAGTTCTGGAAACAAAGACCAGATGCGCTCGTCGAGAGCTGCCATCGGAGAAGGCTGCGGGGTCTGTGGAACAGGCGGCGTCAGAATCCGTGGAGGCTCAGGAGCAGGTACCGGACTGCTGGGAGAGCGACGCATCAGCACCTCCTGTTATCGAGGGGGAGCGATCCTCTCGGTGCCGACGCTTCTCATGTGCCGAATCTCTCGACGCCCCAGAGTTCCCGGTAGCGTGCGTCGAAGGAGAACGATGACGATGCTTCTTAGCCTTCGCTTAACGTCCGTCATCGAGACTCCTCGGTACCGAACAGGAAGACATGGAATCCTCATGTCTCCTCGGGGCCGGGACGGACAAAGGTCGGTCCCAGGGGGCCTGCATAGAAGGAGGCCTCGAGACAGGTGGAGACCCACTTGACGCCTCACTGCTCCCAGCGCAAGTTGGTCTCTCAGCAGCCATTACCTTCCTCCCTGACGTCGATGCTCCTGTTGATGTTGTCGCCGACTTCGGTACCGATGTCGATGGTCCGGACTGAGCCCCAAAAAGCTTTTCTCGTTGGGCTTCTTGAGACACTTGGGTCTGTTTCTTCTTACGAAGACACAGACTACAAGCGGCTGGGCTATGGTGGGGCCCAAGGCACTGAATACACCAAGTGTGGGTATCGGTACCTGAGATGGTCCGGTTGCACAGAGTACAACGTTTGAAGCCGCTGGGTGTCTTCGATTACATGGAAGAAAACATGGCCTCAGTGAAATCAAACGACGCGATTGTGCCAAAATGGAAAAGGCACAAAAAGGGAAGAGGCCGGCCAGGTCAAAAAACAAGGAAACTTTAAAATGGACAAAAAATAAGGAATCTACATACACACACATATATATATATATATATACATATACACACATACTAGTAAAAAAGGCCCGTTTCCGAAACCAATGAAACGGGCGCTAGCATGTGGCTTTTTTTGTGTATGTGTGTATGTGTCACAGAGTTATTTTGTGTGTGTGAGTGTGTGAGGGTGCGGTGTGTGCAGGTTGTTGATGTGTGTCTTTTTTTGTCTTGTTTTGTTTTTTCCAGCGGTGGTTCTGTGCTCTCCGTGCTGCACAGATAATGAGCCATTCTGCTGGGGAATGCTCCTCCCTTATTGTCACGTAGTTTCCTCTGATTGGTCCGTCTTATGTTGCCTAGTGTTGCCTGGGAACGGTGTTGTGATGGTCCTTTGTGGTTCAGAATGTTGAGGGGTTTTTTTCTGATTGGTCCGTCATGCGAGGGCGGGGCAGAGAGACATAGTCAGTGTTGTGGCTTCACCACCATGAATCCATGAACCCTTCAGGGAGTGACTGAGTGACTTCAGAACGTTGTCTTCAGAACGTTGAGGGTGAGTTTTATTATAGTAGATATATACTAGTAAAAAAGGCCCTTTTCCGAAATCATTGAAACAGGCGCTAGCATGTGGCTTTTTTTTGTGTGTGTGTGTGTATGTGTCACAGAGTTATTTTGTGTGTGTGTGTGTGTGTGTGAGGGTGCGGTGTGTGTGCAGGTTGTTGATGTGTGTCTTTTTTTTTTGTTTTGTTTTTAGCTTGGGGGATGTGCTGTGCTGTCCTTGGTCGCTGTTTGCTGCTGGCTGGGTCGCGGGTAATCCTTCCAGCTGGGCCGCAGCTTGTCCTGTTCGCCCACGTCCCAGATGGTGACGGGCACGTTGTTTTCCGGCTCCTCTGACTCCATGTCAAGCGATCCCAAATATATTCTGTGCTATAGGCTCTCTGGCACTCTTCAGTACTGGCATTAGGCATTTAAAAATCCCCCCCGGTCTATTTTTGCACATACCCACAGCAGGAATATTCTTCTCTCGTTCCAGCGGTGGTTCTGTGCTCTCCGTGCTGCACAGATAATGAGCCATTCTGCTGGGGAACGCTGCTCCCTTATTGTTACGTAGTTTCCTCTGATTGGTCCGTCTTACGTTGCCTAGTGTTGCCTGGGAACAGTGTTGTGATGGTCCTTTGTGTTTCAGAATGTTGAGGGTGTTTTTTCTGATTGGTCCGTCATGCGAGGGCGGGGCAGAGAGACATGGTCAGTGTTGTGGCTTCACTACCATGAATCCATGAACCCTTCAGGGAGTGACTGAGTGACTTCAGAACGTTGTCTTCAGAACGTTGAGGGTGAGTTTTATTATAGTAGATATATATATATATAATTTATTTATTTATTTAAATTTTCCAATATATCACCACATAAAGTGAATATGCAATCGGCATTATTTAACATTAGGAAACAAAAATGATAAGTATATATCTTTACAGCCCATTTGTCCACAAGTTAAAGAAATTTGATTCCAAGATTAAGGAAATTAAAGAAGAAAAAAAATACAAAAATTAATAATCAATAGATGCTTCCTCTGGTTCAGACCCCAGCCTGCTAAATTAGGGAAGGTTTACTATATTCACATCAACTCTTGCATCAATAAACTCTTTCAACTGCTTTGGATCTACAAACTGAAAATGTTTACCCTCAAGCATCACATTACAAAAACAAGGAAATCGCAAAACAAAATTTGCTCCCAATGCCACCACCCTGGGTGAAGTTCCAAAAAGGCCCTTCGTCTCATCTGTGTAGGCCGTGGGAAAGATACGGACCTTTGAGCCCAAAAACAGATTTTCTAAGTGTCTCAACGAAAGCCGTAGTACGGCATTCCTATCAGGCTCCAAAGCGAAAGTGGCAAGCAGAGCTAACCTCTGAGTAACTATTTCTAATGACCTTTCTAGGAATGAGGTATATTCATTCCCTCCCCTATTACGGGGGGGTTTCCCACCACCACTCCAGTACTCCCGATGTAATAAGCCCGTGTGATGGGAGGGAGTGAGTCCTTGTCTATTCCCAGGATGTCCATCAAATATTTTTTAACCATCTCCAAAGGAGAAATTAACGGCGATTTGGGAAAATTAAGAAACCTAAGGTTAAGTCTTTATATATATATATTTTTTAGATTCAGGTTATAAAAGAAAAGAAAAGAAAAGAAAAAAGGCAAAAAAAGGAAGACGAGAAAGGTCTTGTTCCTGGGCTTGATGGAGCAGTAGCGAAAAACACTGCCGCACCTAACCACGGAGAAAAAAAAGACTAAGGAGACACACTCGTGCGGTGGGCGGGAAGATGTTCGTGCATGCGTGGTGCTCGCGTGACAGAACTTTTCCGAAAGACTTTATTTTTGTTTGCAAAATTCCTTTGCCGGTTCCTGGGCCACCGTGGACGACGACCCAATTGTGAGAACAAACTGCCTGCTTGTCCTCAGAGAATATCAGTTACATGCTATTGATTAAAAAACAAAACAAAACAAAACACATAAGATCAATTAATATGGCTACCCAACTGCCAGAACAATAAATCATCTGTGTTAGCTAAATACAGATTTATAAAGTTTACTACCAATGTAGCATACATTCTTCATTTAGAATTTTGTAAAACTATCACATGCTATCTATGCATATCCTTAGCACCAAAGTTAATTTTTAATGTAGTTACAAAAAATATGCACTATTTTTTTTTTTTGCAAGATAACAATGATTTTTTTTTTTTTTTTTAATGCTACCAAAAGTTCCAC